>NC_135639.1:8567500-8607500 GCF_053574225.1 Canis aureus
GAAGGATTTCAGGCTCAGTTTTTCCACGGGATTTTACCCAGCTTGCCTTAGCCTGGGGCCCTCAGAGAAAACAAAGCTGCCCGGGGTCACCTGAAACAAAATGTGCCTGATTTTGTGTGTTAGCAATAGCTGTGATCCTAAACACATATGTGGGTAGGTGTACTTCAAGCCCCTGGATATGTGTCTGTTAGTGTCTACCTAAAGTGTGCGTGTGTGGTGTTATGTCACACACGAGTGTGCCTTCTGTGTGGTTTGCTGGTGTGTCTGTTTGGATAACGCAGGAAGGATTTAACCAGAAAGATAGTGTCATTTGCCCTAACTTGAAGATTAATGGAAGATGCAGATAGGGAAGGATCTGAAGTTAGGGTAGGTGGAAAGAAAGCTAGTTTCTTCCACAATGGGAGGCGAGGGAGGGTGAATGGATAAAATCTGGGCTGTTGGTCCAGTCTCCTAGGGTAAAGGCCAGTGGCTGGCATCTCACAATGGAATGTCGTGGAGGAATTACGTAGCGGCACCCTCTCTCCAACAGATAGCCCCTTCTGCTGAGTGGTTCCAGCAGCCCCCGGCCATCCCTGCGGAGGCAGCAGTGGGGAGGGGCGACTTTTGCATAGGAAGATGACCCCAACCAGCTCTCGGGATGTGACAGTCCCACCAAGAGTTTTTTTGGGCTCTTCTTACACCAAGGCTTCAGAAAGCCCTGCAGTAGAGCCTAGGATGCTTCCTGTGAGGAGTGGTGCTTGGTGCCCCACACTCAGGCTCAATTCTTTCTCTTGCATTGTGAGAAATCCTACCACTGACTGAACAGGAGGGAAGCAGAAGTTTCCCACCTGGGCCAGCTTCTAGGCCCACACAGCCGCCAGTCCCTGGAGGCCTGGCGCCACCCTTCTCCCCTAGGGCAGGCACGGTGGCTCGGGGGAGAAACACATTGGTGCAGGGCAGCGGGGCTTCCCAATAGGACTGAGAAGGAGGCCGCAAGGAGCAAGACAAAGGATAAACTGTATGTGCGGGGAACCAGTTATTTCTTGACTTTGTAAAGACTGGGTCAGTCAAGAACCGTTTTCTAGAATCCAAACACAAATAAAGAAGTATTTTCTTGGCATTTGATAGCATCATGTTCTGGCTGTAAAATCTAAGGACATGTTTGCTATTGCAACATTATTTTTAATGAGCTGTTATTGGCCTGTCCCACAGTTAGTATTGCCAACAGTAAAAGGCATCACTCTGTTTGCAGGTAACACAAGGAACAACATATTTTGACCCCGAATTTCTGTTTATTTTTCATTTACGACACATGCCCTCGTTTTTATTCCAAACCACAGGGAAATAAAGGGAGATCTATCTTCACTGAGGTTCAGGCTAAAATTGTGCCATAAATACGCATGCCAGTTTATTTGGGGGCAGTTTCCCATCAATAGAAAACGAGACTCAACATTTCAGCCATAGTAGACTCAACTGTGTCGATCGGGTTTGTGGAACCCAGCAAAGCGGGGATGGGAGCGCGTGCAGGCGCTCCCCAGCGGACGCACCGGGCGGTGTGCTCTTCGGGATCTTCACCGTCTACAGGTTCTTCATCTCCCCCTTCTGGCTCCCCAGCTTCAAACGTGCCCTGCCAGGAGCTGGGCGTGCAGACCCCATGCTCTAAGGCAGGCAGCCGAGCGGTTGGCTAGGAGCGCCCGAGCACCTGCTTCTGCAGGCGGCTCCCAGCCCGGCGCGCCTCCGCCCGCTGCCCGCTGCCCACCGAGCGCGTGGGAACCTCTAGCGTTGCGCTTCCAGGCCTGGGACGGACAGGGACAGCAGATCGGAGAGGCCGCCCTGGAGGCGATGGGCGCCAGTGGACAGGAAAGGGCCTGGCCGGGAGGAGACAAAGTCCTTTCAGTGGCCGATGCCACAGTCGGATGGTCTCCGTTCGCTGGCACCCGAGCCACCCCCGGAGAGCGGCAGCTCCTGCAGGCCTGCGGATGCCTGGCCTCCCTGGGCCTGCCCTCTCGCGATCTGTCTTCTCCCAGCCGGACTCCGCGCCCCGCCTCTGGCCACAGCTGAATTCTAAGTTCACTCTCCTTTCCTCTTCCCGCCCCCGCCCCGAGATGCCACCGAGCGCAGCACCCTCCAGGCCCGCTGACAGGTGCCCGGGAATGTCCTGCCCAGAAGCTCTCGGCTCCTGGAGGAACCGCGGCCTGGGAAGGGAATGCGAGGCTGCAGGCAGCGCGGCGGGCGGAAATTTATCAGCCATCTCCCAGCTCGCGGCTGCCGCTTCGCTCAATTTCTCAAACTAGATAAGCCTAGGGCCTCGCCCCTTCCGCCCGGCCAGCTCTCCTGAGCCAGCGCTTTGCAAGCCCAGAAAGACCCTGGGCAGAGGGAGCAGCCCTGGTCGCGAACAAAGCCGCCTCTGTCTCTGCCGCCTCCTGGATTATGGGGACGTGCGTCCAGGTCCAACTCGGGCGAGCGCACAGGCAGCCAGAGAGCCAGGCGGAGGAGAGTTTCAGAGACACCTGTCTGCGGAAAATCGGCCGAAGTTACACACTCTGGCAACACGAAACGCGTCACTTTTCTTTTCTTTTTAATTAATTCGATTTCACGACAACATTAAATGTAACAATATTTTGTGGGCTTTTTTTCTCTTTTTCTTAAAAAGGGACTGAACCCTGGGCAGTGACGAGGGAGATGGGGGGGGGGAGGGTTGGGGGGGAGGGAGAGAACAAGCTATCGCAGAACAACAGGTGTAGCCGACAGAAAGAAAACAGATTGGGTGGCAGAGCGAGGAGCCCTGTGGAGTCGAGGGTGAACTTTACAAGAAATCTGTACATATATCAAATAAGTTAAAATTCTCCTAAATTGATTGTCCTTCACTTAAAGCGCTCCAGTATGCCTATCTTACTCCTTTGAGCATCGCTACCTATCATCGTTGTTTCTTTCCTCCCTCCCCCTTTCCCCTTCTTAATTTTTTCCTCCTAACGAATGACCAGGATTACACTGTGAAAACGTCTGCTTCTCTCCGTGGAGAAAGAGGCAGGGCTCTCAGGAAATTTTGTACAATATTGCACAGGTCAAAAGTACAACAGTTACTGCAGAACAAAAAGGGGGAGAGGATAGAAGACAGATTTTTTTTCAAATATTGAAATCACTCTCTCAAAACAGGGAACAAAGCGATAATAGTAATAATAATAATAATAATAATTTATCAACAAATGAAATCCCCCAAATAAATGCTGCTAATAAATAAGATCACTCACACCGGGCCAGATGTGGAGGTGTTTCAATCATCAGAAGTCTAATTTCGGGCTGTCTTGTCTTTTCCCTTTAAACACCTAGAGAATCCTTCAGTCACAAAATGGGACAGATGAAGAGGTCAACTGCAACACACCTCTGCGGGGAGGAAAAGCGGCCTGAGTCCGCCTTCCCATCAGAGGCTTCTCAGATTCTGAAAATTGGGGAGGATCCCTAGGGCCGCAGAGGAGAACCACACCCAGAAATCCAGGAATAAAAGTAGGATAATGTGAATTCCCTCCTTTTCTCTCTCTCTCTCTCTCTGGACTTCTGAAGACAGTTCTATAGAAAATGAATACACCAGAGGGCTTTAGGTTTTTGCGGCTTATCTCTCTTCTATAAAAATAAAACCAAAAAGCCACAGCGCAATGCAAATTGGAGGGGTAGGAGGGGGGGGGGGCGCGGTGCGTAGAGTTGCACCTTTTGCCAAAGCTTTCGGACGAAATATTTGACCCGGGGGATCTTGTCTTTTTTCCTGCTCTTTTCTTAATAGAACCAAAACCAAAAACGTAAGAGGGGGAAGCGCCTCAAATCCGTTAGGGGTGAATTGCACGAAAATGCATTGCAAATACTTACAAAAACGCTACCGATCGGGGGAGGGGAGGCCGGGGCGGCGCGCCCGAGCCCCGGTTCCCGAAGGCCGCTGGACGTCCTGGCGCCCTGGGCCCGGCCCAGTCTCCTCCGGGATCTGGGAAGGCGGCCGGGCGCTCCCTCCCCCTCCCCCGTCGGGCCTCAGACCGGCCGTAGCAGCGGCACGGAGGAGACCACGGGGTGCGAGTAGTACACGGGGTGCGGGAAGGTGAGCAGCGGCTGGCTGACCGGCACCGGGGCCCCCGCGGCGGCGGCCGCGCCCTCGGCGGCCGAGTTCTCGTGGTAGAGGATGGGCACCCGCACGATGCGCTGCGCCGCGGCGTGGCTCAGGTTGGCCGCCTCCAGCTCGGCCGCCAGCTGCCGCTTCCACTTGTTGCGGCGGTTCTGGAACCAGATCTTGACCTGGGTCTCGGTGAGGTGCAGCGACGCGGCCAGGCCGGCGCGCTCCGAGCTGCTCAGGTAGCGCTTCATGTCGAAGGTGGACTCGAGCTGGAAGACCTGGCTGCGCGAGAAGACCGTGCGCGTCTTCTTTTTGCGGCACGCGGGCTTCTTGTCGGGGCTCTCGGCGCCCTTCTTCCAGTCCTCGGCGCCGGGCGTCGCGGCCGCCGCCCCCACGCTCGCCCCGGCAGCTCCGGGCGCCGCCTCGCCCTCCTTCTTGCCTTCCTCCGAGTCGCTCTCCTCCAGGATGATCTCGTCCGGGCTCTTGGAGTCCAGCTCCTTGTGGTCGGGGTCGGCTTTGAGCAGCGGCTCGGGGGAGTCGCGGTCGGTTCCCGAGGCGGGGGAGGAGTCTCGCAGGAGGGCCTTCTCCGAAGCTGGGGAGAGACAGACAGACGGACGCACACGCACACGCACACGGACACAGCCTTCAGCGGGGCCTGGCGCCTGGGGGGCCGCAGGCTCAATCCGCGCCGGCCTCCGGGCCCCAGGCCTCGGGGCCTCGCGCCTCCTCCCTCGGGCCTCCTTGCTGGCGGGGCCCGGGTAGGGCCTCCGCATCCTGGGATGCCCTTTCTCCCGCGGGCGGGCGCGCGGGCGGGTCACCCGCACGGTGGCAGGGCGGCCACTGGGTGTCTTTCCCTTGGACGTCCCACCTGGGCCCCCCGGGTCACCGCCTCCATCCGGGCCCCGTGCCCGGCCCCTGCCGGCTGCAGCCTCCCGGTTCATGCCCCAGGCCACGCTTCCCCGGGAGGCGCCGCGCGCCGGGCTCCAGTTCCACCTCTCTTCTCACCAAGTGGGATTGGACTCCCCGGGCAGCGCAACCGAGCGCGCGGGGCGGCAGAGGCCAACCAGGGGCCGGGGAGGTTGGCCAAGCAGCGGGTCGGAGGGCGCGGGGGTCCCCGGTGGAGGCGGGAGGCGGCGCGGGGCGGGGATGCTCCCGGCGCGCGGGGAGGACAGCGAAAGTTCAAAGAGAGGTCGGTACCTTCAGGTCGCGAGAGGTGGCCGCCGGCGGGGGTCAGGGTGTAGGGGTACCACCAGGCCGGGGAGCGCTCCAGGTAGTGCGCGGGCAGGGCAAACCTCTGCGCCGGGATCTCAAAGCGGGGGAAAGCCAGGTCGCCCACCTGCGAGAGCGCGAAGCCCGCGGCGCCCTCCAGAGCCCCCTTGGCCGCGGCGGCGGCGGCGGCGGCGGCTGCGGCGGCCGCGGCGGAGGCCGGCGCGAAGAGCGTCCGTGGGGGCGGCTGCGGCTTAGGGGGCGGCCGGTGGTGGTCTCCGTTGAGCAGGTTCTTGATGGAGAACGGGGACTCCTTGGGCGCGGGAGGAGGGGGCGGCGGCGGCGGGGGCTGCGCGCTAGCGGTGCCGGGGGCGTCGGGCCCGGGCTCCGGCATGGTCCCCTCTCCTCCGGGTCCCGGGGAGGGAGGGATCGGGACAGGCGCGCGGCCGGGCGAGCGGGCGGGCGGCCGGAAATCAGACCATAAACGGAACTCGACTACGGGGCGCAAAGTCGGGGGCCGCCCCGGGCGCAAATCCAGCGGCGCGAGGGCGGGGTGAGGACCCGGCCGGGGCGGGCCCGCATGTGGGAGGGGTGCTGAGGGGCGGGGAGCGGCCCGGCCGCGGCTCGGAGGGAGCGCGGCGGCTCGGCGGCGGCGGCGGCTCCCGGGGAGGAGGCGGCAGGAGCGGTCCCCGGCTTGGGGCTGCGTCAATCCGGCGCCGGATGCTAATGATGAAATCAAAATGTCATCCAAGTTAAATGCGGGGAGTATACGGCGATTGGGCGCGTACAATGGCAAATGGGATTAGGCAGGCGAAGGCGCAGCCGAGCCCGGGCCCCGCAGCCGCCTCCGCCACCGCCCCCTCCTCGCCTCCGCTCGGATTTTGGCGCTTTGGCTTCGGGCTATAAGAGCCCGCCTGTTATTGGCTTTATATAGTCCAATTAGGCAGCAAATGAGGACAAGCCTATTAGCACAAAAGGATATTGGCTCCCGCTAAAGAGGCACTCGGAGCGCGCCGGCGAGCGCAGGAGGCGAGCGAGGGACGGAGCCGGCGGCGCCCCCGGCCGGCGCGCACTGACTGCCGAGGCGCCGGGAGCCCGCGCCTGCCTCTCCCCCCTGCGGTCCGGGGACCCGCTTCCAGCCGCCAGGCCCGCGGGAGGGGGAAGGGGCGGGCCTGGCCCGCTCGGGTCACCTCGGGGTTGTCGGCGCTCGCAGCTGCCGATCCCCGCCCCCAGGGGCTGCACAGGGTCCCGCCGCCCCCACGCCGCCGGAGAGCCACGCGGCCCCGGCCCCCGGGAGGCAGGGCGCGACCTCCCGCCCGCGGCGAAGTCCGCACTTCCCTACCCTTGGGGGTCCGGCGGCCTCCGCGTGCTCCCCAAAGCCTGCTAAGGGCGCGGCCACGAAGAGGGGGATTGGGGTTCCAGCCTAACCGATAGGAAGGGGATCGGGGTGTAAGTCCTTGCACCGCATCAGCGGGCTCAGGCATCCGCTTGGCCTTGGCCTTTGGCCCCGGGAAACCGAAGTGAGTCTTTCCTCTGAGCAGGAGTGGGTGTGCGTCTTGGCGCACCCGCGTGTGCGCGCAAAACGGGCTAACGCCCGCGGGGCACCTGCCGGGGCTGCTAAGGCAGCAGCGTCGCGGCACCGACGGCTGCGCCCCGGAGAGCCCCTTCTTCTGGGCCGGCGGCCCGAGACCGCACTTTCTCCTGGGACGTCTCTCCTGCCGGCGTTTGGAGCTGCCTAAAGCTTTAGCAGGGGCCGTGCGAACCGAAGGCACAGCGGCGGGACGGTCCTCGGCCGTGGCGGTGGCGGCGGTACCGCAGCATGTCCCCCAGGGCCGCCAGGTCCCTAGAGAACCCTGCTGGGCCTCTGAGGGACAGCTGGGCCGAAGGTCACTCTACTCCACCGGCTTTCAGAAACAACTCCCCAGGTTGCACCCAAAGCCCATAAGGCAGGCATTTAAGACTCTAGATTTAAGCATCAAATAAAGTAGGATTGCTTGTGGGGTCCCTTCCCGAGAGACAGCTCCCTGGTCAGAGAAACGCAGCAAAATGGCCATCACTCCTCCACCCATTGTGAGCTTCCATATACCCAAGGTCTTTTCATGGCCTCTTCGCTTCCCCGTGGCCTTCCCCCCACCCCCTTTCCTTTCCTTAGATTCATCCCTCGGCTCAGTCCAGGCCACCCTGTTTTGGCAGGTGCAACCGCTTCGGTTCCCCAGTACAGACGTGGGTGTGTATTATTTTCTGATCCGAGGCTTCAGCCTCCCCGCCCCCCAAATCTCAATGGGCGCATTTAATGCTTCTTTCAGCAAACGTTCATCTACGGTAGTGAACCCTAGTTTTGCTTTGGGAACCTGGAAGCATTGTAAATGGGGCTTCCATAAACAGTCATTATTCTCATTATTATTACTCCCTTGAGTTTGTAGGGAGCCTTTAATGGAATGCAAAACGCCCCACGTCGGAAATCTGACTTTGAAATCAACCACCGCCCTGAGACTCAAGCAGGGTGGGTCTCACACTCGTGTTTTACAGATGGAACAGGGCTCCCGGGGAGGAGACTGGGACAAGGTCACCCAGTCGGCGCTGGACACCAGGAGTCATTTTCTCTCCAATTGCAGGAAGAGCTCGATGCGCGCAGGTCTCCGCAGGTTGGGGTGGGCTTGGCCGGGACCCGCCCGCCACGCGGCGGAGGCTTTGAGAGGGAGGCCCGTGCGTGTGTTCGCGCGTGTCCTGGGAGCTCTCCCATCCGGAGCGGGCGCGCGCAAAGTTGGCCAAAGTTCTGATGCGTGGAAGCCGCTTTGGAACTGAGACAAGCAGAAAACCCGCTCATCTCCCGGGGAATAATAAGAAGCGGCCGGCAGACGTCGCTGAAAAGTTGTGGCTGGGGAAGTGGGCTTTTTTCTGATCGCAACTTGAGGACTAGACCCAGATGGGAAGGGGTCGAGGCTGGCGGGGACAGAGTGCGGGACAGCCGGTGGCGTCGCTACCCGAACCTCACTCTCTCGTGTCTCCCCTCCCAGGGGGGGCGCAGGTGCGCAGGTGCGCAGGTGCGCTGGTGTGCGCGCGTGTGTGTGCAAGCGCGTGTGTGTGTGCGTGTGTGTGTGTTGACCAGAAATAGGAGTTTATCGGGTGTCAGGACCCTCTGCCCGTACCCCGAGTTTCAGGGATCTGGGCTTGAACAGCCAGTTGCTCAGAGTAAATCTTCCCTTCCTTTCCGCAGCCAGAAAGCTCGGGGCTGCGGGGGCCCCCGGCGCGGACACAGCCCTTCACTCGCCCTCTGGCGAGGGGTGTGGCCTCCGCTTACTCACGCCCGGGGCTCCATTCAACGGCAGGCAAGCAGCGCCCTCTAAGGGACAAGCTCTAAAGCAAACCCCGGGGGCTCGGCCGGAGAAACCACAGTCCTGGCGAAAAGCATTTAAAAGCCATTGCTGGCCATTGCTGTCTTACCCTTGGGGCCTCAGCTAGAGAACAAAAGCGTTTTTTCCCTCTGGATTCCGAGAAACAGAAAGTGAGATCGACTGCAGATCACTGCTGATCTTTACCTGGCCACCGTAGGAAGAGGTCTCACCTGCTTCCCACCAGCCTCCCCTCCCTTCCTGCCCCTGTTTGTAAAGGCCCGTTTTCTGTTCCTGCTGGCAACTGATCCCTGAGGTGCCCATCCTGGCTGCAGGCTAGATGTGAGCCCCTGGAAGGGCCACTGGTGCTCAGTAAGCACTTGAGTTCCTGTCTGAATGCCTAAGTGAATGAATGAATGCATGCATGCAATGAATGAATGAATTCACAGTTCCCATTGTCTCATTGATTATGGTTCTTCAGATCGCCCGATCATATCCAATAGCATTTTTCAAAAAGTTTAGTAAGAACCTGAGGTCTTTTGATGACACGTTTTTCAAAATCCAAAGGAGCCCCGGTGATAGGACTCCTGGAGGGGACTTTCACAGGCTGATCCTGGGTAGATGGGATGCTAGTAATTAGCACTCAACTTTTACAAAAAGGAATGAGGCCTGGGAGTGTTTAGAACGGTGTTCTCACCTGCCTCCCCGCCCCCCAGGGTGACCACCACACACACAGAACACAGCTATACATATATGCACACTTACATGTAAGTGTAAGTACTCTTTACAGTAAGGAGTTCCCCTAGGACTTTCCAAAGAATAGGAATTTCCATATTCTTCAGAACTTCACCTGCTTTCCTCCACGGGCTGTTCCTCCTTGGAATAGCCCACCTGCTTACCCATGGAGTGGGGACGGTCTACTGGTTTTAGCTAAGGCTACCAAGGTCCCAGGCATGGAGGCCACCTACACAGACAGCGGGCACTAGACCTGATGGCCACACTTTAGCACTTAACCCTTCTGACCAGCAGGTCCTTGATTTGTAGGCAGAATGGATAAAAGCCCAGAGTTATGATCTTGGGGAAACTGTGCCACAGCCCACATGTGCTTTGGCCCCCTTTATTGGAAAGTCCTCTCATCTGTTCTAGTGCTGCCAGGAATGCTGCCCAAGACCCCTCCCTGTGGCTAATGATTGTGACTCTGAATGGGTCACATCTGCATCCCCACTCAAGTATAATTTCCTTAGAGTGGCTGAATGTCTAGCCCTTTCCCAAGAGTTAAGGGTGATAATTACATGGAGGTAATATCAGTGAAAGGTCATTGAGTCCCCCCTACATAGTAGATGAGGTCGGTAGGTGCTATTATTTTTCCTCTTTGACAGAAAAGGAAACTGAGGCACAGAGAGTATGACAAAGGAAAGGTAGAAAGAGTCTTCAAGGACAGTGAGCCTCAGGGTGTTGTTACAAGGACAGCACAGGCATACAGCAAGCGCTATGTAAGCAGGGCCTCTCTCTGGTTGATGTTATCCTTTATTCAGTTTTTAGGATGAGCCCAGAATGGGCCAGAAATACATTCTTCCAGGGTTTCTCCAAGAAAGCTAGCAGTCTTATAAGGGAGAGATGCTCCAGGAATTGTTGCCTTGCCCCAAGGGGGCCTTACTCTACTATCAAGGTGCAAGCTAGCCCTCCCATCCCAGACCCCCTTTCTCTACCTAGTTCCCTTGTCTTCTTAAAAAGCCTTTCTCTCCAGGGCACTTGAGTGGCTGCCTTCAGCTCAGGTCATGATCTCGGGGTCCTGGGATAGAGCCCCACGTCCCTCCCTGCTCAGTGGGGAGCCTTTCCTTCTGCCCTTCCCTCCCACCCCCCTGCTTGTGCTCACTCTCACTCTCAAGTAAATAAACAAAATCTTTTTTTTATAAAGTTTTTCTCTCCAAGCAAGAATCTCTCATATGCCCAAATGTGTGTGTGTGTGTGTGTATATATATATATATATATGGCATTTGGCCCTACTGTATCTTACTATTTGTAAGTGTTTGGATATTTTGTGGAATCTGGCTAATAATTTGCCGTGACCTTGACAAGGGTTTGAACTGCTCTGTGTCCCGGCCTCTCCATCTGAAAGATATCGGGGTGCACCAAAATGACCCTACTAGGAAAACAAGGCAGGTCACCCCTTGTGTTTTAGAAGAAGATACTCATCGTAGAAAAGGCTTCACAAGCTATCAGATTCCACCCTTTGATCTTCCCCACTCTTGAGTCCAGCCCTCAGAGAACACTTGTGCCCTCCCCACCTCCACTTGGAGGGAGGCTCCTATCTGGGATGCTGCAGAAGGCCCACTGTGGACATAGCCACTCTTCTTTGGCTTCTCTCACATTGCTAGGTCAGGCTGGGATTTCTAAAGCAAGTCTTGCTAGATACCAAGAATATCACCATAATGTATCCAATAAATGTTTGTTGAGCACCTAATATGTGCCAAACTTGGGTCTAGGTACTTGAGATGCCTCAGTGAGCAAAACAAAGTTCCCTGCCCCTGGGGAGCTTACATTCTAGTGGGGGGAACTAAAATTATAAATTATAAACTGTGTGAGGGGGATAACTATTATGGGGACAAACTTCAAGGGGAACCGGGCACTGAGGTGGGGGAGAGGGTGTTGCAGCATCACATCAGGTGGTCAGATGAGGCTGCCTGAGAAGGTAAGGTTTAAGCAAAGACTCCGAGAAGGTGTGGTATTAGGCTGTGTCCCAGAAGGAAGGAAGTGCTTAGGGGCTCGAGGCAGGAGGCCTGGTGTGTTCAAGGAGCTGCACAGCTGTGTGGCCAAAGAGAACATAGTAAGTGAGATAGGAAACATCAGAGTTGGCAAACACATGGGCCCCTGGAGGCCTTGGTAGGAATTTTGTGCTTTATTCTGAGCAAAATAGGAAGACCACCACAGAATTGTAGGTTTTAAAAAATCAGCTTTTGGGGCACCCAGGTGGCTCAGTGGGTTAAGTGTCTGACTCTTAATTTTTGGCTCAGGTCATGATCTCAGGGTCATGAGATCAAGCCCCCTGTCTGGCTCCACGCTGGGTGTGGAACCTGCTCTCTCCCTCTCTCTCTCTCTCTCCTTCCCTCTTCTCCCCACTCCACCTCCCCAAAATCAGCTTTTTTGAGGACAATGTACTGCGGCCAAGAAATGCACACATTCTGAGAGTACAGTCAGACGAAGTTGGACAAGCGATTTCAGTCAGGTGGTATGACGGTGTGGTCAGCAGCGGTTTCCTGGAGGAAGTGCTCAGCTAGGATCTTGATGGGCCCGTTATCAGGTAGAGAAGAGAGAAGGGCAAAGAGGCAGAGGACACAGCCAGGACATGGCCATAGAGATTGGAAAAGGGTCCCGCATGCTGGAGGGGGGGCACAGAAGGCTGGAGGGGCAAGCTGAAACCTGACCAGAGAAGCTGCTTCCCTTGCGTGGGCCCTTGACTTCCTGCATCAAAATCAGCAAGACTCCACCAAACCCACTGGTTCACATGGTGGTGGTGGTGGTGGTGGTGGTGAGGAGGAGGAGGAGTCACAGGCTCAGGAATCTGCCATTCTCGTTAGCTGGGATAGGCAGACTTCTCGTGTGATCCGTGAATTCATTTCCTCCGACTGCTCTAATAGAAAGCCACAATCTAAGGTGGCTCCAGGAATTTATTCTTTCAAAGTTCTGGAGCCTATAAATCTGAAATCAGGGAGTTGGCAGGACCAGGCTACCTGTGAGGCTCTAGAGAAGAATCTGTTCTAGGAAGGAATGCCTCTCTCCCAGCGTCTGGTGACATCTGGCAATCCCTGTAGTTCCTTGGCCTGTAGCTTTGTCACCCTGATTTCTGGCTCTGACTTTACATGGCTGTCTTCCCTGTATTATGTGTGTCCCTGTGTCTTTACATGGTCTTTTTATCAGGACACTGGTCCATGGATTTAGGGTCCACTCTAACCCAATATCATCTCATCTAACTTGATTTATATCTTCTACCTGCAAAGACCTTATTTCCAAAGAAGGCCACATTCGAAAGTACTGGGAGTTAGGCCTCCAGCCTATCTATTTGGGGGACACGACAGCCCCCAGTGATACCTGCCTCTTGGTATCCCCAACCTTGTGTAATCCCCTCCACTTGAGTGTGGGCTGGGCCTACCTATTAACTTCATTCTAACCAAGACAATACAGTGAAGGTGAAGGATGTCACTTCCATGACTAGATAACATCTGTCTTATCTGACTCCATTGCCTTGTCAGCTTGCATGCTTTGATGGACAAAGGGCAGCCTCTTGAAAAGGTAGGCAGGGGGGGCCATGGAAGGATTTTCAACAGGAAGCAAGAGGATGTGATAGGGTTTAAGTTCTAGAAAGGTCGCTTGAATAAGTTGAAGGATTTGTCTGAGAAGGGAGGGACAGAAAACTGGGAAGTCCAAGATCAAGGTGCCAGCTGATTTGGTGTCTGCTGAGAGACCTCTTCCTGGTTGTCAGAAAGCCACCATCTTGCTGTGCCCTCAATGGCAGACAGAGCCCTCATGGCCATTATGCGGGCTCCATTCTAATTACCTTCGCACAGCCCCATCTCCAAATACAATCACACTGGGGATTAGGACTTCAACATATGAATTTGGAGTGGGAGAGGAGGACACGATTCAGTGCATTGCAACAAGGAACCAAGGATCCAGGTAGGGTCAGAACTGAGGTACCACAGAGATCCTGGTGCTTCCAGAATTCTCCAGAGCCCCCAGGCCAGGCCTCATATGTGCTGCACTTTGAAAAGCACTTTCCCACCCAACCTCCCACATCTTCTTCATGACTGTGTGGTCAAGGGTATTTATTACTCCTTCTCACAAAACAAAACGAAAATACTAAGTCTCAGGAAAGTTGACAACTTGCCTTCCTCTTCCTCATCCGATTTGCTGAGCCTTTACCTTCTCTGACAGCTTGGTACAAATCCATTCATTAGAAGTCAGCACCAGGCCCTCAGATGCTGAGAATCATGCCAGATTGAGCTAAGGTCTTGACGCAGGGCTCAGAGTTTTGCCACGATGTCACAAAGGAAAGTTCTCTCAAAGTTCTCTCGTTGTAGTTATGTTGGGCCTGACGGGGAATGGGAATTCAGCTGCTAAGCAGGGAGCAGCATAGAACAAGTGGTTTCGAATCTAAAGCAAGGCAGACCTTACTTTCATCCCCACCTGGCTAGTTCTGGGCTGCAGGGATTTCGGCGAGCGGTCTGCTTCCCTGTCACCTGGGTCTCCTTATCTGGATGATGGCCATAACAGTGCCCACCTCGTGGACAGCCATGGGGCTGAGATGAGGTCACGAGTGCGGAGTGCTCAGCATGGTACCTGGCCGGTCCCTGCTCAGTGAATGGTAGCTGATCAGTGTTGGGTGTGTGGATGGGGGGCAGGAGGGAGGTGACGGGGTCTATTAGTCCATACAGGCTGCCACAACTAAGATACCACAGACCAGGGGAGCTGAGACAGCAAATATTTGTGTCTCATGGTTTGGAAAGCTGGAAGTTTAAGATCAGGGTGTCAGCATGGCTGGGTTCTAGTGAGACCCTGCTCCTGGTTTATAGACAGTTGTTTCCCTGTTGTATCCTCCCATGGCAGAAAGAGAAATCTCTCTCATGTCATGCCTCTTATAAGGGCACTCATCCCATTCATGAGGGCTTCCCCCTAATGACCTGGTCACCCCTAAGAGGCCCCTCCTTCAGAGACCATCACCTTGGAGGTTAGGGCTTTGACATATGGACTTGAGCCGGGGGGCTGGGTGGGGGCTGGATACAAATACTCAGCCCATTACAGGAGGAGGTGCTTGGAGCCTGGATCTGGGTCAGTCCTAGTTGTTGCTGACCACCTGGGTGGCATGAGGAAGTCATCTCTTCTCTGGAGTGCTCAATGGTCCCTGTTTCCTCATCCGCAAGGTGAAGGGTTGCACTAGACAGATCCAGCTCCCAAGTGCTGTGATTTTGCTGTGTCCTTTTCTCACGTCCCTGAAAAACTCCTACAGATTAGACACAATTGAAAAAGAAGAGCATTCCCACAATCACTGTTCACAACTGACCTTTGCCGAGGCTGGTTCTCTCAGAAATGCCAGGCAGAAGGAAGTCATCCCCAGACATGAGTTTGCCCCAATTTTCTCCATAAATAGGAGGTCCTAAAGTAACTCTGGCCCTGGAGATTCCTCCTTGAAAGGTGTCAGCATTTTCTAAAACTCTGAAAGGGTTGTAATGATTGATCAGTAAACTGCATACCTGCATACCCCGAAGTATGCAGGATAGTGTGATTTGTACACTGACACTCTCCGGGGTGTATGTTGTTTTCCTGCAACACAGGATGTCTAGAAGGCTGCAAACTTAAGTGCAACTTGGCAAACATGTATTAAGCAACTACTGTGTGTCCCACCCCCTTAAAGGGGTTGATCAGGTTGTGCCCTCTGGGAACTTACCATCTAGGGCAGGAAACAGGGACCACAACTAGCTATAAAATCAAGTTGGGACAGGATGAGTGCCAGCATGGAGAAAGAGAGAAAGCAGCAGGTGACAT
Organism: Canis aureus; assembly: GCF_053574225.1. NCBI lineage: Eukaryota > Metazoa > Chordata > Mammalia > Carnivora > Canidae > Canis > Canis aureus. The sequence continues at coordinate 8,582,654 of NC_135639.1, forward strand.
CTGAGAAATTCGAGGTGAATTCTGAAGAGGGAGCTCTGGGGGCAGCTGTCTTGGAATTTCTCGTGGCCAGGGTGAGGAGAGGAGGATAGCATGGAAGCCAGGTCTTTAAGGTGGATGAGATTTCAACAAACATGGACTGGAGGCCATAGAGGCATTCCTGGGAGAGAGGACAACATGTATAGAAACCCAAACCCTTGCAGATGGAGGATGGGGTTGTCCCATCTGTGGTGCGTGGGAGCAAGAGTTTGCTGTAAAGGCAGATTGTGGGCCCACCATGAGAATCCTAACACGCAGCTAGGGAGCTGGGATATTCTTGCAGCAGTGGGGAGCCAGAGAAGGTGTTGGAGCAAGGCCATGGCAGGATTAGAGCCGTAGTTCATGAAGAGAAATCTGCCTTCAGAGTGAGGCTAGGTGGGAGCAGGGGCACCTAGGACCAGGCAGGAGGTTGTGGCTACCATTCAGGAGAGAGATTATGAGGATCTGAACAGGGAGATGGCTTGGGGATGGAAGGAGGGATTCAACTTGAGACTCATCAAGAAGCCAGAGCCACAGGACCTGCTAACTGGTTACACAGAGAAGTCAGGGAGAGGAAAGAGCTGAATGCGCTTGAGAGTGCAGCGTCTAGGAGGTCGATCATAAATTACTGAATTTCCACAATTCGCAGACACTATCAATCTTAAAATACACCATCAATTTTGTAACAGCCTTTTAGGTAAAAAAAAAAAAACGACATGAAATCACTGCAATAAATATACACTCTAATTGTCATTCTTATCTCAATTTCAGAAATATGAAGTATAAAAGCGTATCTACTTAGAAATGCCATCATTTAGAAGAACATAGAAGATAGAAGAAAACCTGGTTTGAGGCGGTGGTGGATGAAATTGCTGTTCAGAATAGCCTGTCCAGGGGAGGCTTGCTCCTCCCACTCCAGCTTGGCCATCCAGCTTGGTCCGGGACTTCCTTGGGCCTTAGGATGATGCGCGCACTTCCAAGCTTGTCCCTTGACTTCAGGTCTGGCCATCTTGCTTTGCTTGGGCCAAGGAGGTGGTAGCAGGCACGTCGCAAGCAGAGACTGGAAATGTAATTGTATGGTGAGCCTTGCCCTCTTATGCCATAAGAGAGCTTCTCCGGGGCAGCTGCTGCTCTTTCAGTTTAGGCCTCATGCTAGACAGACCAGGGCCCCACCTCTGGTGGGGTGCCAAGTCGGATGGGCCACTCAGCCTGAGGTAGAGCTCAAGTCCACCAGCTCACATATTACACAATGATTGGTCCAGAGCAGGATTATAATGAATCTTGGGTTTAGATGTGTTGGGTAGAGGCCCAATCATAATAATGGAAAACAAGACAGAGGGAACGATGATCTACCCGCCATATTCTGGGCCTGACCCATTCCAGACTCACAATAGTTCTGGAGTTTCAAACACAACGTTAACAAAAGTGACCGATACTACATTCCTACATATGTGCATATAGATCATAATTTGAGAACTTTAATGCAGCTGTGTTCTGCCCAAACATATACCTGTCCTAAAACTGGAGTGATTTGTGATGTTCCTATGTCCGATTCCACCTGGTTTCTATTTTGTCAACTGGATCACTGTCGCATCAGTATTTGATGTTCCACAGCCCCCATGAGTTAGACGGTGGGGCACACGCTCCAACAAGATTAACATTTCTCGAGGACTTTCTGAGTGCCAGGTGCCAGCCTGTGCTCTGGGGAGACAGGGACGATAATAGGACAAAGGAGGGCCCTGATCTCCTAGGGTTCGCACTCTGGTGGGGAAGCCAAACTAGTTGATGGGATAAACAAGATTTCAGACTTTGAAAAAATAATAAGCAGGATAATAATATGATTTTTTAAAAATGTATTTATTCATGAGAGACACAGAGGCAGAGACAGAGGCAGAGGACCCTGATGTGGGACTCGATCCCCAGAGCCAAAGGCAGATGCTCAACCACTGAGCCATCCAGGTGTCCCAAAATTTTTATTTATCTTTTTTAAAGTAGGCTCTATGCCCAACATGGGGCTTAAACTCATGACCCTGAGACCGAGAGTCATATTCTTTACCCATTGAGCCACTCGGGTGTCCCTATGATATGATGTTTTAATGGCCAACAGTAAAAATAATTCTCCTGTTTGATGGTTCTACTGTTCAGCCTCCCATACGATTTGACCTTAACTGTAGATTTAATTTCCAGATTGCCAAATTTAGAGATTAAGCCCAGTGAGCAGGGCAAACCTTTAGCAAAAGTGACATTTTTCTCCATCACCCTCTCATCAAAATGTCCTGGGCACCGACTCTGAGGCAGGCACTGGTGAGGCACATGTGGAAGGAATGTTACTGCATGCAATGCTCTCCAGTCTGCAAGATTATATCCAAGGAAGCAGAAGCTGATCAACCTGCCCAAAGACCCAAAGCTGGGATGGGCTGGATGGACGTGTGAATTCCAAGCACAGCAATTTTTTTTTTCACAGACCCCTGCTGCCTTCTCTGTGCCCGTGGCCTTACGCTCTCACTCCCAGCATGAGATGGACCTCAGGTTATTGAGACACCTCCTTGCCCGGGGGGTTGCCCCTCTCCCTCCCCAGCCTGCATTCCCAGTAGCCATGCTTGAAACATGCAGCAATGCCGACTGACTGGAAGTATTTGGACATGTTTTTGGTTCTGTTTATATTTTTAAAGATTTTATTTATTTATTTGACAGAGAGAGAGGGAGAGAGCACAAATAGGCAGAGTGCCAGGCAGAGGGAGAGGGAGAAGGAGGCTCTCCACCGAGCAGGAAGCCCAATGCCGGGCTGGATCCCAGGACCCTGGGACCAAAGAAGACACTTAGCGGACTGAGCCACCCAGGCAGCCCTGGACATGTTTTTCTAGCCACATGCATGATGAAATGAAGGAAGCAGATCTGGAGAAAGAGAAGCAAGAAGTTGCCTAACAGAGAGGAGCCGGTCCTATCCCTGGTTGCACTCACTCACCTGAGGCCTGGCTGCGTTTCCCTCTTTAGGCTCTGTGTATCCTTATATTAATTTCCCTTTTGTGCTTATGCTAGCTTGAAAACATATTCTCACCTGTCAATTTGACTGATTGACAGTTTGACTGATTCTTACTCTAGTGTGCATGACTAAAAAAACGCTTCCTATTTCTAGTGTGCGTTTATACACCAGGAAACAGTCGTGATGCTAAATGCTTCATGTACGTTATCTGACTTTAAGCCTATGCTCTTAAATTTATGCTACCCCACGTCCTGGTAGAGAATATCCTTAAGTAGGAAGCTGTAAGCTTGGGATGTCAGACCTGGGCAGTCAGCCTGGGTTTGGAGGGTTGGGGAGAATCTGAGCAGGTGCAACCAGCAAAGGCTCGTTGGCTGACCCAGCTGAGAGGCCTGAGGCAGTGCAGACACCTCATAAGTGTTTTCTCTCAGCAAATCCTGGTTGTACCATTAGGACATGGCCTCTACTCCCTTATGTTGTGCAGGTGTTTGTTTGGTTTAATATTTTATTTTTATTTTTATTTATTTTTATTTTATTTTTTAATATTTTATTTTTAATTTGTTTTAACTAGGCTCTACCCTAACATGGGGCTTGAACTCACAACCACAGGAGCAAGAGTCTCATGCTCCACTGATTGAGCCAGCCAGGTGCTCCAGCTGCACAGGTGTTTCATTCCACAAAGGGCACAGGCCAGCATGGCTACCCCAGGAAGCCGTGTGTTGGGTCCTTAGAGCTATCCAAGACCTTCTTGAGGTAGGAGAAGCTGTGGGATTTGGCTGGGCAGGCATGCTTCTGCTTCTTCCTGTAAGACCGTGAGGTCTGCACAGAGGCCATAGTGACGTGGACAACATCCGCCCCCTTCTTCCTGGGGACTAAGGTGAGACAGTGTGGGCGTGGGCATCCCTCGTGCCAGAGGAGTCCAGGACCCTTTGCACTTCACTCACTGCTTCCATTGTTCTGTCCAGACCATAGCTCTGCTGGGTGGAATGCCCTGTGTGGGAAGGAGGGGCCAGGGGAGGTGGCTCTGCAACCGGACTGTCTGGGTTTGAGTTCTATCCCTGCTGCTTACCAGCTGCGTGAATGAGGACAAAGTGCTTAACTGCTCTGTGCCTCAATTATCCACTTGTAAAATAGGGATAATATGAGTACCTTCTCCCTAGAGCTGCTGAGGGGATCAGATGAGAGAATGTGTGGAAGTGTCTCGTGGAAGTGTCCTGCATGCACTCCATAAACGCCAGCTGTTGGTGACAGGTGGGATGAGTGTTCCTATTTTGTCTGCTTCATAGATGATGGCCCTGAGGCATAGACGGGCGTGAGGCCTGCCAAGGTCACTCAGCCACACAGCCATCACCCCAGATCGGGGCCCCCAAAGCAGATCCTGAGGCAAGGATTTTCTTGATTATGACAGTGGTCCTAGGGGGACTGGGAAGGATGGGAAGAGCTGGGCAGGGAAGACAAGTCAGGTGCAACCTTAGGTCAAGTTCTGCAGTGGGTGGGCTTGTTCTGATCCCATTGGGGAGTTACAGCCCTGTGGGGAAGCCCCGATGAGTCAGTTATGCCTCCAAGTGCCCTAGTCAGAGGCAAAGGTGCTGCACCTGTCATGCTCCTGCTTCTCCCGAACAGTCTGGGTGAGGCCACCCTGGAGCAACACAAAGTCCCAGGCACCTACTTGCAGCAGCCTTATCATTCGGGCAAAGTGGCTCCAGTAGCCCCCACGGCAGTCTTCCAAAAAAGTCACAGGTGCTTGTCGTGGGAAGCAGTTCCGAGGTGGCATGGGCCAGATGTGTGTGCGCAGGATCTGGGGATCTGGCTGGAGCGCCAGCACCCACCTACTCAGTGGTGGAGACAGGACCCCAATCTGTAGCTTCTGGATTTAAGTTTCCTCTGCCCCAGGCCACTCCATCTCTTAAACCACCTAATCCAGCGAGCCGTGCACCAAGACAGCCTCCATCCTTCCGCATTTGCCCTTTTGGGGGCTACCCGCTGGCTTTCCCCCATTTTGGTAGCAATATTGAGACAATGGGGAAGCACTCCCGCTCCTGGACAAAACCAGGCCTCTCTCCTCAATCCGTGCCTTGTCTTTGCAAATTTGTGGCAACCATTTCAGTTGGAACGTATGACAATTAAATCGTTAAGAGTTCCGATGCCGGATTAATTACCCAGTAGAAAAGGGATCAATTGTGTAAATATATCATTTATGTAATGAGTCCTGGCTGTGATTTAGATGTCCAGATTGGTTTTTCTTCTAGCTTCTGTCCTGAAAACAAGTCTAGCCTTCGGGCCAGGGCCACACAAACAGCTTCTATTAGGTCCGAATCCAGAGCATTAAGTGGCCCAAATAGACAGGTGGGGGCAGGTGATACAGGGGGCCGAGAATGTGGGAAAATTGGAGCAATTTGCCAAAATGAGCCAAGTTCTTCCTATTATTCCTCGTGTCTCTGCAGAAAATTACTTGTCAGAAACAGGGAGTGGAAGTTCAACATCCCTTTCCACGGCACTTCGGGCGCGGCCCATTTCATACCCCTCCACCCCCTCCGCCAGCCACTGCAGTCCAATTGTGGCAGCCTTTCCTGGAAAAAGGGGCCAGCGGCGGGCTTCAGAAGGTGGCAGAGACCCCAAATCTTTAACATTCGTGGGATCATCAGAGCCGGCCAGCTCTGCTTGCCCAGCCTGTGGACCAGGGGGCAAATTCACTTCTGCGCTGCTTTTAGCCAATGCATCAGGTGGGCTCCTCCAGGGGGGAAGCTGCTTCAAATATTTTTAATCCATTGAACACTCTTTTTCGAACATTCACTTTGTGTTATTGTGTCCCTCCTTCCCTCTACAAGGGCCACCTCAGCCAAGTGCCCACCACCTCCGGGCCTCCCAGGGAGCCTCCCTCCTCCTCCTCCCTCCTCCTCCTCCTCCTCCTTCTCCTCCTGCTCCTCCTCCTTCTCCTCCTCCCTCCTCCTCCTCCCTCCTCCTCCTTCTCCTCCTTCTCCTTCTTCTGATTTATTTATTTATTCATGAGAGACACAGAGAGAGAGAGACATAGGCAGAGGGAGAAGCAGGCTCCATGCATGGAGCCCAATAGGGGACTTGATCCTAGGACCCCTGGATTACGCCAAAGACAGATGCTGAACCACTGAGCCACCCAGGCGCCCCAGGAGCCTCCCTGCTCTGAGATCCTCCCTGCTCTGCACCCAGCCTTTTCCTTTTCTCTGCGTGGGGAACTACCCTGCCCTGCAGTCATGAATCTGGTGGAAAGTGAGCTGGCTGGAGTTCTCTCCCCAGCTCTGATCCCAGGAAGTGGGGGCAGAGGGTACCCTGAACTGACCTTGCAAGGCTTTTGCCTCCCTGAGACTCAGTTTCCTGATTTGAATAACAAGACCACGACTTTGTGATTATAAGATCCTCCCAGCCCAGCTCCTTCTGGGTGGGATACATTCAAGATATCTATCCTAGGGGAAGAGGGGTAGAAGCACAGGCTTGATTTTGGAGGGTGAAACATGGAACATAAATGGTCCAGAAAGCCTTGGCCTTGGGGAAAATGAGATTGGAGGGGGCAATTATGCATCAAATGCCACGTATTTGTCACGATTTCATTGCTTAATTGATGTTTTATTGCTCCCACTGACACGTGTGATCGAAATGAAATTGCATCTACAGGAGGGGAAGTGAAATTTATTTCTGCTTGTATCTTAATGGGTGGAATAAAGCGTCAAGTAAACAATGAAGATGACATATATTTGATGTATGATCTGGAGAAGGAATATTACTCACTAAAATGTTATTTCACAATTTACAGTAATGGAGCACCTGGCAATAAGGAGAGGCACAGTTCACACATTTTCCATTATTTAAAAATAGCAAAAAAAGTACATTATTAAATAGTACCAGAAAATTTTACTTTTAATAGCATAGTGTAAGAATTGTACCAGTAGGTGTCCTGCTGAGTTACCCAGCTAATGAGTAACAGGTGCGGGACGGGGAAATGGGAGAAGTGATCTTGAAAAGGAGACGGACTAAGAACTCGGACTAAGAACTTGGGAAGCCACAATCATAATGGGAGCTGCTACTGAGCTGTGTGCCAGGCTCTGTGCTGAACCTAACCTTGATCCTAAACCTTGCAGTAACCTGCTTTACAGGCAAGGAAGCTGGAACTCAGACACTCTGCCTGAAGTTATACAGCAAATAGGCAGAAATTCAGGATTTGAACTCAGGTCAGCTTAACTCCAAGGGTCCTCTCTTTCCTTTGTGCCAGCAGATATGTAACAGAGACCTGCGGAGAACGTTTTGTGAAGACAGAGACAAAGGTGAGGGAGGAAGGAGTTTGGGTAAGATCCAAGGCCATTGGAGGAGAGTAAAGACGGAGGAAATAGTAGTCACAAGGAAGCACATGGAAAATTCTGGAAAAAAGGAGAACTAGCAGGGACGTATATATGAGCTATGTGCTTCTCATTAAGAGAAGCTAGGTTCAGAAGTTAGGTTATGGGGACGCCTATGTGGCTCAGCAGTTGAGCATCTGTGTTTGGCTCGGAGCGTGATCCTGGGGTTCCGGGTTGGAGTCCCACATCGGGCTTCCTGCATGGAGTCTGCTTCTTCCTCTGCCTGTGTCTCTGCCTCTCTCTCTCTCTCTCTCTCTCTCTCTCTCTCTCTCGCATGAATAGATGGATAAAGTCTTTAAAAAAAAGAAAAAGAGGAAGTTAGGTTATGATAACAAACATTACACTCTCAAACAAATGCAAAGGAAAACATCAACAAAATACCTTTTAATAAAGTAGCAAAGCTAAGAGGGAAGGATAATGCTTGATGCTGGTGAAGATGAAGAGAAATATTTTTTGCGGCACTACTGGGAATTTATATTCAGTGTAAGTTTTCCAGAAAAAAAAAAAAAGTTGGTGTGGGTTTCTATTTGTCCTGAAATCTAAGGACAAAGTGATTGTCAAATCAATTCAAATAAGTTTCTTTGAGCAAATAATAGTAGATTGGGAATTCACTTAGTGGTGAAGCTGATGGTTAAGAATAAATTAAACTGGGACACCTGGGTGGCTCAGTGGTTGAGCGTCTGCCTTTGGCCCAGGGCGTGATCCTGGAGTCCTGGGATCGAGCCCCACATCGGGCTCCCTGCATGGAGCCTGCTTCTCCCTCTGCCTGCGTCTCTGCCTCTCTCTGTGTCTCTTGTGAACAAATAAATAAATAAGTCTTAAAAAAAAAAAAGAATAAATTAAACTGGCGTGCCCTGCCAAGACCAGCCACCCCAATCAAATAGTGGATGAATCTACCCCCACAGATGCCATCTGGATATCAGAAATGGGTCAATATGTGTGCAGAGGATTTATTATTATTTTGGTAGCATGGCAGTTCCTAGCTAAGTGCACAACTGGATGTAGAATTTGGCTCATTTGTAAACCTGGTGATCTCTTTTTTGAGAAGTTAACAATGTGGATGAAGTTAGTTTTTTGTTTTTGTTTGGTTCTGTTTGGTTTTTGGCAGAGGGAAGAGCAAGAATCCTGTTTTGTTTCAATTATATTTAACTTGAAAGAACCATGAGAAAAGAATGGCCTGGTGTCTGCCCCCAGCTTCCCAGGTCGGTGAACTGGTTTGGAGTCCTGAAAGGGAGAGGGGCTTGGGACAGAAACTCAAGGAAGGTGCGATTTCCACGCAGCATTGAAGAGAGTCTGGGCCCAGGTATAGAACCAGAGGCCAGTTTCGTACCTGCTGACAGAGGTGACATCTGGCGCCTCCAGGTACAGGCTCATGGTGGGCCCAGTGGAAATGGCAGTGGGATCCAGCAGAGAGGAATTCTTTGGAAGGGTATGGGGCAATTCAAGAAGAGGTGGGAAGGCTGGAGACCTGGCTCAGAAAAAAGCGGGTGCCTGAGGAGTCTAGACAGTTGTGTGCACACAGCAGGCCAGAAGCACTTCCTAGTCAGAGCTTGTCTGCTGCAGGGGCTGCCAGCACGGGTCTCCCCTGACACGGGAGTCCCCCAGCACTGCCACCAGCTTCTGCTCCCAACAACCGCCAACTGTCCTGCCCCCCTCCCAAGACCAGAGTCCCAGCAGGAGCGCCTGATTGATTAAAGCCCAGGTTATGTGACACGCCCTTGCCACCAAGGATGGGAGGACAGGCTGCTTCTTCTCTGCAGTTTCCACGGCAGAAGTGAGCCTCCCAGATCCGTGCGACGGTCCAAGACCTTGTTCGGGTTCCCGTATTGGGCTGTCAAAGTGCAGCAAAAGCCTCCCACACGAGTTCGAGGTGGTGTGCAGAGAATTAAGGGAAATGAATGTGAAGCACTTAGCACAGCACCTGGAACACAGTATGAGCTCATTGATGTCTGTTGTTGTCGTGATTATATTTGTTATTTTAATAATTATTGCATGTGCTGCGGCCTAGACTTGGAGCATTGGTTGATCCTACCAGGAACTCTGACTGCTGCAGAGAGATGAAGGTCTCCTACGAAGAAGGAGGGGCAGGTGCTACTTAATGAGCTTCAAAAGTGGCAGCTTTTGCGTCGAACACATTCCACTCAAAAAAGGAATAATCAGTGATATCTAATTAAAAACCGATATTAGCAACCGTGTGCTCTGAGCGCCACAGAACTGGTATGTGGATTCTCTGGTTCCTCAGATCCTTCGCGAAGAAGAGCTATCTGGGGCAGAGGCTGAGGGCTGCCTCCCCCTAGCATCCTCACCCCTCTCCCTGAAAACAGTTTCTTTAGGAGGGCACTCTGCTGCCTGGAATGAAGGACTTCCTTGCAGCTGGGAGGACCATGCTGTTAGATTTTAGCCAACCAGGTCTAAGCAGAGGTGCTATAAACATCTCTGGGAAATCTGCCTCAGGATTCTACTCTGTGCAGCCCAAACGAACCCTCCCCGACAGCCTCAGCATCTTCATCTCTGCTTAAAGGATGCAGAAGCTGGGGCCCTGAGGGGTTAAGCAACATGTTCCCATGCCATGCGGTGAGTCCATAAAATTGTGGGGCCGAGGAGGTCAGGTCCTCACACCTCGAGAGCATGAGCTCTTCAATATGCCCTACCATCTTGCCTTGTTTAAACTATTATTGAGGTATAATTTGCATGCCATAAAAATGTAGCAATTTAAAGTGCACGGTTCAATGAGTTTTGTCAAATGCATACACCCGTGTAACCACCACCACATCAAGAGAGAGAGCATTTCTATTTCCCCAGATAGTTCCTAGCCACTTCTTTGCAATCACCCTCCCTCCCTGAGCCTCAGGCAACCACTGACCTGCTTTCTGCCAGTATAGATTAGTTTTATCCGTTCTAGGATTTCATATACGTAAATGGACTCATGTGTTATCTATTCCCTGGTGTCTGGCTTCTTTAGCCCAGCAGAATGTTTTCGGGCTTGATCCAAATTGTTGCTGGCATCAGTAGTTCACCTCTTTTTCCTGCTCACTAGTGTGTGGTGTATGGATGTACCACTATGTGTTTCCCTGTCCACCTGTTGAAACATATTTGCCTTGTTCCCAGTTTCGGGATGCTATGGACATTCTTGTGTGAGTCTTTGTGGGCTGATGTGTTCATTTTTGTTGAGTAAATGCTCAAGAGTGGAATTGCTTGGTCCCAGGGTAGGGTTATGTTTAATAAGGTAAGTTTATAGGAAACTGCCAGTTTTCATAGTATTCCACAGTATTTTGCCTTTTTAAAAACTGATTTTGAAAATTGAATTTGTTTAGGTAGGTGAGGTTCAACATCGGCCTCTCTAAGTGACCTGCTGTGGGACACATAGTCTTTTATATCCCCAAAGCCAGTTTGAATTTGCTATAGACCATTTGAAGCCTTAGCCCTCAGTGTGATGGTATTAGAGGATGGGCCTTTGGGAGGTGATTAGGTTTAGATGAGGTCGTGAGGGTGGAGCCCCCCATGATGGGATTGGCACCTTTGTAGAGAGGAAGAGACCAGAGATCTGTCTCTCTGCCATGTGACAACACAGCGAGGAGCCAGGAAGAGGGCTCTCACCAGAACCCGACCACGCTGACACCTTGGTCTGAGACTTCCAGCCCCCAGAACGGTAAGAAATAAATTTTGCTCTTAAACCACCAGTGGATGATATTCTGTTATATAGCAGTCCAGGCTGACTAAGACAAAAATCCTTGTGCAGCCTCTAAACGTGACCTTGAACAAGCTATTCAACCTTGATGAGAATTAGCTTCTTTAGCTATAAGATGGTACATCACAATAATAATAATATCCACCTCATCTGGTTGTTGTTAGGATTCAGTGAGACACTGTGGAAATGCTTGGCACATCATGGTTGCTTGTTATCTTGACATTGGCTTTACGGTGGGAATTCTACTGGAGAATAAGGCATCTTTTGTGCTCTATAGTTGGAGAGCAATCCATCATCACGTTTTATAAGTCATAGAAATAAGTCCTTTCAAATGGATTTGCTTCAACAGTTCATATTAGAATTGTTGACACTTCTTGGAGTCATCATGGCCTGGATGGCTGTGTGTAACTCAGCAGGTGGGAAGGCTGTTGACAACATTAATTGTTTCATAAATAGTGTCAGGTTGGGATTTTTTTCCCCTTTGGCTTAAGCCAAGTTACTGAAAAACCAATACTGTGCCATATGTTTATACTTTTCTTGGCACATAAACCAGATATTTTACGGACAGGGATGGGTAATAAAAGGCAAGTATTCACTCAAGTCACATGTTTGATTCTCCATCAAAGAAAAACAGCCATAACCATTCCAATTCCCCTGAAATTTTATCAGAATTAGTTGTAAATCTCAGACACTGGAGTCAGCAAGTAAAGTAGGAACAGCCACAGAACTAAGGAAACCTTCGAGGGAGGTGACATGTCAAGTGAAATTCTGAACACGTGCCCCATTTCCTCATTGGCTTTCAGGACAGCAAGTCAGTGGGGTGAAATCCATTTGGCACTGGTAAAGATAACCAAAGAAGTGTCATCATTTGCCATAAGGGTAAATCTGGTAACACACTGGAAATTTTAGGGGTTGAGTGGTTATGAGTAGATGACCCCAATGAGGGCTGGCTGGCCTCCCCACGGACCTGTGGTCATTTGTCATCATAGGCAAATGTATGTACAACCTCAGTTCATTCCCTGGTGGCCAATGAGGGAGATGGGTCCCGGCTGAGTGTGTGCCGGGAGGGGAGAGGGGAGATCCAGGATGGACCCCGCACCTCCCTCCAAAGCCTTGTTTCTGTGCCCCTCTCTGAGTGTGGCTGAGTGCTACCCCAGGATTTCAAATTCTGTCTTCTTCATACCACTGGTCCATAAATGCCTACCAATCACTTCATGCTGGAGGAAAACCCCAAATCTTCTAGGGGCAGGCTAGCGGACCTCTCTGTGTGGGGTGATGTGCTTTGGAGCTGCAAGAGCCCTCATGTTTCACCAGGTGCTTCCCACGGCAATGAGCCTCCATTGTCTAAAGGCAGACCCAGAACCACAGCAGGTGAGGCTGGAGAGGAGGTGCCCCCCCGACCCCCTGGGGAAGCTGGGGCTGGGGCTGGGGCTTCAAACAGACCCACCATTTTACCAGTGAGAAAACATGCTCACAGCTTCACATTTTTGACTCTTGTAAGCAGAATATGATGCTGTTGCACACGTCTAATTTTTTCTGGAAGACATACTGGGAATTGTTGACAGGGATTCCCTTAGTGGGAAGGACTGGGGGAACAACTGGCTTTTGCTTTTTATTATTATTATTATTATTATTATTATTATTATTATTATTATTTATTCATGAGAGACACAGAGAGAGGCAGAGACACAGGCAGAGGGAGAAGCAGTCTCCCTATGAGGAGCCCAATGCGGGATTCGATTCCAGGACTCCAGGATCAAGCCCTGGGGCTGAAGGCAGGCGCTCAACCACTGAGCCACCCAGGCGTCCCTTGCTTTTTCTTTATAACCTTTCACTTCAGTTGTAGTGGAGCATCATCATTGCATTAATGGGCACGAGAGATTGGTTGCTGGGTTTGGAACCTAGTGCTGCTAGAACCCTTCTCACTTGAGTAACCTGGACCATGACTCCCAGTCCCTGAGCCTCTCTGTCCTCATCCATAAGCCGGGAGAATGCCAGGTTTCCCTTGCACAATTTCTGAATGCTGAAAACCACGTGAGTGCTTTATAAATATTAGCTACTTCTCTCTCCTACTTGAACTTTCTGAGTATACCTACCCCCTTGATTTTATAAAGGTCAATATGTATTATCTATGCCATAAGATTATTGAATTTTCTTCTTTGTAATGGTCTCAGTTTATAAAATCCTAGTAAACATTTAACAGAATAGAACATGATGCTTGTGCAAGAGATCCCCATGGGGGGGGGGAGGGGGAAGGGTCAGGGGAGGAGGAGGACAAACATCTATGCTTCCTGGGGTCACACATTCCAATTCTAGTGGGTGTGCTGCCAAAGAGAGCACCAGGGTCACAACGATGGGGACCGAACAGGAGGGTGCTGGGCACCCAGGCTCCCCGAGCAGTGCTGTCTCGCCACTCCCTTCTGGCTCGGCCTCTGCTAATCTCATTGGCTGCTCTGGAGGTGAGCTGGCTGCATGAAATATCTCTGGGGGTCATTAGTCTGGAAAGGATTCATTCTAGAAGTAATCAGACCTTCTGCCCCTTCCCCCTGCCTCTGACAAAACTGCTGAAACTTTTTTTTCTTTAACTTACATTTTAATTAAGAAAGTAGCCCCTTGGTGAAAATCACAAAATTCTTGTACTTAAGAATCAATAAAATGTGCACAGGCTAAAATGAGATTAATAATGGCCAAACTATCTATTTTGGGTATAATTATTTATTCATCAAAGAAAACCAGCTGCTTAAAACCCTAGTCCATCATGAATGCATAAGACACTTCCACTTCAATTCTGTTGTTAAAATTCCCTTCTATTGCCCCGTCTGGTGTTAAATATAAAAAGCAGGAAGGCTCATTCTCTACCTGCATACATTTTAAATAAGAATTTCAACATTATCTTGTCCATTTAAAATAATTGTATGAAAATGTGAAGAAATATGATCTTGTAAAATCTGCAGTCTGACGCACCCAGGGAGTGAGCGAGAAAGAGCAAAGCTGCTATTATTTAAAATTCATGGAGACTGTGGCAAGATTGATCGCAAGAAGCTGCTTCCCAGGACTGTCCTGGAGGGCTCAGCCAAGGCTCCAGACCCTACAGGCCCGGAGGACATTCGCTGCCTCGGCCTGCACAGAGTCAGGAGCTGGGCAAGCAGCAGATTCCTCTGGCTCCTTGCACTCCATGAATCCCCATCAGGCCCACGTTGGGGGAGGAGGAAAGAGCCAATGTCTTTGGGGCTGGGGTTAGGCTGAGTCTCCCAAGTCATGTCCCTTAGGCAGGGGTAGGAAGGAGGCTGGGGTGTGGAGTAGGGGCCTCAGGCCCAGCTGAGGACAGGAAGGGAGATGGTGTTAATGGAGTTTGAATAGTTTACCATCCAGTGGCTGTTATCACTCTCCGAGAAAAAGTAGCAGGAATCACAGTATTACGGGTGTGTATCCCTCCCACTGGCCTCCCCAGCATAGGGGTCTTGCACTGAGCCAGCAACTCTGGGTTCAATTCCACTCTTTTCTTTCTATGTGACTGTCTTTGTGTCTCATTGCTGCTGTTAAGAAGGATCACAAATTCTGGAGCACCTGGGGAGCTCAGTTGGTTAAGCATCTGCCTTTGGCTCAGGTCCTGGGATCCAGCCCTGTGCAGTGGGGAGTCTGCTTCTCCCCCTCCCTCTGCTCGTCTCTCCTCTTGTTGCTTGTGCTCTCGCTCTCTCTTTAATAAATACATAAAGTCTTTTTTTTTTTCTTAAAAAGGTATCACAAATTCAGTGGATTAAATTCAGTGGCTTAAAATTTCATCATCAGAAAAAAAAAAAAAAAAAAAAAAAAACTTCATCATCAGGCGCCTGGGTGGCTCAGTGATTGAGCATCTGCCTTTGGCTCAGGGCATGATCCCAGGGTCCAGGATCGAGTCTCGCATCGGGCTCCTTGTGGGAGGCCCGCTTCACCCTCTGCCTGTGTCTCTGCCTCTCTCTCTCTCTGCGTCTCTCATGAATGAATACTTAAAATCTTTACAAAACAAAACAAAACAAAAAACTTCATCATCTTAGAGTTTTGTAGGTCAGAAGTCCAAGATGGATCTCACCAGGTTAAAATCAAGGTGTCTTCAGGGCTGAATTTCTTCCAGAAGCTCTCAGAGATCAGTTTCCTCGCCTTATCCAGCTCCTGAGGGGCCGCCCACTTTCCTGGGCTCTCGGTCCCTCCCTCCTTCTTCAAAGTCGGCAATGAAGGGGTGAGTCCCTCTCATCTGGAGTCATCCTGACTCACCTGCTTCCCTCTCTTCCGTGTCAGGACCTGCGTCACCACAAGCGTGAGCCAGAATCCTCTCTGCACCTCACAACCCGTAACTTCATTACATCTGCAAAGTCTGTTTTACCACAAAAGTAACGTATTTGCATTTTGGGGGGCTTAGGGTGTGGACATCTTTGAGGGCCATGAGTCTGCCCACCTGAGGACCTCAACAAGTCACTTGACCTTTCTGGGCCTGTTTCTTTCTCCTAAAGTGGACCTGTGCCCAGTACTTTCTGGTGCTTTGGGGACGATTTTGTTTTGTTTTGTTTTGTTTTAAGATTTTATTTATTTATTCATGAGAGACACAGAGAGAGAGGGGGAAGGGCAGAGACACAGGCAGAGGGAGAAGCAGGCTCCATGCAGGGAGCCCGATGCAGGACTCGATCCCGGGACTCCAGGATCACGCCCTGGACTGAAGGCAGATGCTCAACCGCTGAGCCACCCAGGGAACTGGGGATGGCTTTAAGGAAATACAACAATAAGCATGTTTTGGAATCTGTTAAATTCCTTACAGAGAGAAGACATTTTTTGGTGCGTGCGAAAAAAACTGGGTTAAAAAGTCTCTGGGAGGGACATACACAGTGGGGTTCTGCTTAATCGAATTTAACATTTGTTTCCTCTCTAAAACCAGTCAGTGTCTGCAGGTAGCTCAGTTTCTGCTCGATCTAAGATTTCAGTTTGGGGGCAAACTTTGAATTCCAGGGACCCGATGCGTGTATCCGCAGCCAGGACAAATTCACATGCACCCTCTGCTTGTCGGCTCCCGGACGGAGCCCAGGCCAGAGATGGCCCAAGTACAGGTAGAAACAGGTGACACCAAGGCTCGTGTGGTGACTGGCAAAGCCAACCCGTGCCCTTACCCCCGGGAAGAAGAGGCCTGTGGTGCACAGGCCAGCTCTGTCATTTGTGGTCCTGGGCACGTCATTCCTGGGCTGCACCTTCATTTCCTGATGATGGGGGAGGGTAGTCGTCCGTCCTCATGGTCACCCCTCATGAGCATCTTCAAGACCATGTTTGGCAGATAAGCCACTAGGGGTTAAGTTGCAACAAGTGCCTGGTTGGTTTGGGTGCAGCTGGTGACTTGATAACCCTCAAAGTCCCGTCATCACCGAAGGTTCAGGAATCTGGATGGAGAACTTGACCTTAATGCATTTGCTGATTCGGGGTTTCTCAAGTGCGCCCACAGATAATCCATTGTAGTTTTGGAGACGGGTGAGAATTTGTTAAAATACAGATTCCTTGGCCCCCCCTTCAATGTCTGGGTGGGGCGCCCAGGAACCTGCATTTGAACAATAAGCTCCCCAGTGATTCTGCTGTGATGCCAGAGCTCTGAGAACCAGAGTTTGAACACTGGCTCCACGGCGTGAAGATGGGCCTCAGCTCCACGTGAAGCCTTCAGCCTTCTCCCCAGGCCGCCGCAAGCCTGGCACTCTGGGCTCTGCACTAAGCACGGACTTTCACAACCCTGCCCAGCCTCCCTCTCTCCAAGACCACGTGTCCCCGAGTCCTACCAGGAAAGAAACCCCTCTGCGAAAAAGAGCTCTTGGGATAAGGAGCTTCCAGGTGGGAGCAGAAACGAGAAGGCCCAGGAACTGCCCAGCCAGCCCCACTTCCACGGTTTGTCCCCGCAGGTGAGCGGCCACCCAACTCCAATGCACCCACGGCCGCCCAAGAGCTCCTCGTCCCCTCCCCGTTTTTCCCTTTAAACTCTGTCATTTGTACAGCCTATTAACCTTTAACTTTATGACTACCCAAAGATGAAATACTGGCAGCATTTAAGGCTGAGAATACTCCAGCCCTACCTTCTTAGTTTGCAACAGGGGTGAAGCACTTTCCCTTAAATCAGTCATTTTTAATATCAGTCACAGAGACGCTACCCACGGAGAGTATTTTTGGCTCCACACAGCCAGCTGATTCATAATAAATGTGCCAGTGCTGGTTCTTACCTCCACACCGCCCCCAGGAGCAGAAGTTCTTCCCATTAGCTCCAGGGATAAAATGCTTTATGTATTAATAACACCACCACTTAGGGAACACCTACCACGGGCTATGTCACATGCATGATGTCAAATCTTCATAAAGACCCTGCTGGAAAATGTGCCTTTCCTCCCATCTTCGGAGGAGGAAACCAAAGCTTAGACAGGTTAAGTAGTTTGAGGGCATGTGGCTACTGAGTGAGTGGGCGGAGATTGGCTCCTCCGTCTGTATGAGTGCCAATTGGAAGAGAAGCCAAAATAATCTCTGCATCTTTGCCAGCCCAGTCATACTAGAACTCTGAGTGACAGTTGCCATCTCAGATTGCTGCAAGAGTGTCCCAGGAAGAAGCCAGCATTAGTGAGAAGATGCCCCCTTGGAGCAGATCAGTAGGCGGGTGCCTAGAAAGCCTTAGATCCAAGTGAACTTGAGATCCAGCCCTGACACTTGCCCTAGGATGACTAATCATCCTGGTTGGCCTGGGATTGCCTTGGTTGCAGCACCGAAAGTCCCAAGTGAACAGGGACAGTTGGTCACCCTCCTCACAGCAACGTGGTGCTGCTGAGCTTTAGGCTCCTGGCTGTGACCACCCTCCTGGGGTATCACAGATTCACATATCACTTCTGTTGTATGGCCCTGATTGGCATATAAGCTCCAGCAAGTAGGAATTTTTGTCTGTTGTACCTCTGGCACATGAGCAGACTCTCAGTAACATTTTATCGAATGAATGAATGAATGAGCGAATGAATCAGGGACCCAGGCTGATGGGTTCTCCATTATCATTGAAGAACAGCACCAGATGGCCAACAAATGCAAGCTGAGCTGTGGATGGGCAGCTAAGGGCTGCCCCACCCAGGAAGATTACTGTGATTGGGGCCACTAGTTGCTACTTCTAGAACCTGCTCTCCATCAGTGCCACCTGGTGGGCTGGACTTTTTGTGGCATTTCCCTCTCACAGAACCCAAATCTTTGAGGCTGGATCTGGGCCGTGGCCCCCTCTAAGATCTAAGCACAGTGCCTCCGAGCGCTGGCACTGGGGGTGTGGCCGATCAGGCCTTTTCTATTTGAAGTTACGTGAGGAGGGGTCCCTGGCATGAACTCCAGGATGTCCGTGTCAGAACTCAGCTCTGGCCCCCCACGTACCATTCTGACCACAACCCCAATGCCTGGGCTCAGCAGCAGGCAGCAGCGACGGCCCAGTTCAACAGAACTCAAAGCAGATGAGGGACAGAGACAATGAGACATGACAATGATTTAATTCATGTACTAGGCCCCGCTGTGAAGTTCCTAACTTTTAGGGATCCCTGGGTGGCGCAGCGGTTTGGCGCCTGCCTTTGGCCCAGGGCGTGATCCTGGAGACCCGGGATCGAATCCCACATCAGGCTCCCGGTGCATGGAGCCTGCTTCTCCCTCTGCCTATGTCTCTGCCTCTCTCTCTGTCTCTCTGTGACTATCATAAATAAATAAAAATTAAAAAAAAAAAAATGAAGTTCCTAACTTTTTAACATTTATGTAAAAGTTTTCCTCTTATTTTGGTCCAATTTTATGGTTAGTATAAGGCCAGTCTGAAAGATAATATATTGTGACTGTTATATTATTTATTTTCAAGCCAACTTATTGATTATTGCGTGCTGAAAATGACAAATGGTGTCTGCACGAGGCGCGGTCAGCAGGTTCTATTAAAGAAATGATAGTATTGCTCATGGATTGTTAAAAGGTTCAGTTTAGGTTCTTTATAGGTTTATATCCATCACTATTTAATGACCAAATGATGAAAAATATGAGCCACGGGGACAATTTTTTTCTGTTAGAGTTATATGTTTAAGCAGTTAGCAAAATAAGATACTCCATTTTGGTGGGGCAGTGGGGTGGCGGCAAGGGGAGCTCAGTAAGATTTTATTTCTCCAGATTTAATAAATTGTAATAATTAAGGTTGCAGATGTATCCCCAGCAGGAGAATGCTGCAAACAGAGAGTGCTGGCAGGCCCAGAGATGAGCCACGAGAACGCCACCAGGTTCCCGCTGGTGAGGAGCCCTCTGGGTTCAACTCTGGGTTGCAACCATCTGCTTTTCGTGGTGCTGGTGTTGGGGTTCTGGGGCTCATGCCAAGGTGGACGTCTGTCTCCCCTTATGGCTAGAAAGGGCATGGTGGGAAGAGGAGGAGGCCACCAGGCAGAGAAGGGACAGCAGGCTATGCACGTAAGGTTGACCGTCTGCAAAGTCAGAGGACCTTCAAAGCCACCTGAAGAGAAGGGCCAGGACTGGACACTCTTCCAGGGGCTCCGGAAGCCATTGAGGTGACTGGGCATCTGAGGGCCCAGGGGCTCGGCCTTAGCACTTTATATACTGAGCCAAGGAGAGTCTGCTGGTGGCCTGGTGACCCCCAAAGCCTGCTGTTGTCTCAGGTAAGGCTCTGGCATGGACAGTGTTGGGGCAAGCCTGCTGGAAACACCTGTGGGAAGGAGTAGAGAGGCCACCCCTCCCCTGGGGGTTCCAACAGAACTACTCTCGGGAGGCAGGTGGCCAGCAGAGGAGGACTGACACCGCCAGCCTCAGCCATCAGGTCTCTGCAGGGCAGCCTCTGTGGCTGGGTCCTCCCTCCCCCCGTGCCAGATGGGGCTCCAATGAGGGTGGCTCAGCTTGGGTCCCACACAGTGCCCCCTTTAGGAGGGGCTCTGGAGACCCGCCACTGGGCCCTCTCTCCTCCAGGGACCCTGAGACTGGCTGCAGAAGCCAGGGCTCCTTACAAGTGGAGTGTCTGGGCGGGGGCGAGTAGCGGGGTGGGGGGTGGGGGGTGGTCACAAGATTTGAAGACGTTTACCAAGTATGACAGAAGCTGAGAGGTGTTGACCAAAACTTGACTCCCCTCTTTCCCAGCCAAACTACATTTCCCAGACTCCCTTGCAGCTATCTGAGGCCGTATCACCCCCTGATATCTGTGAATCCCAGGCCTGGCCCATGATGCTCTCCCACCTTCCATCCTCTGTGTTCTCTTTTCCCACCGACTGATGCTCATGCCCGGGGTGAGGTCAGAAGCCAAATACTAAAGTGGGGGGCAGCTCAGTGGAGGTGGCGGGAAAACAGAGCATGAGAGTCACCCCGCCACTTGCACTGCCTCAAACTATTTATTTATTTATTTATTTATTTATTTATTTATTTATTTATTTTTAAAGACCTTATTCATTTATTCATGAGAGACACAGAGAGAGGCAGAGGCATAGACAGAGGGAGAAGCAGACTCCCTATGGGGAGCCCGATGTGGGACTCGATCCCAGGACCCCGAGATCACGTCCTGAGCCGAAGGCAGACACTCAACCACTGAGCCAACCAGGTGCCCCTGCCTCCCTCAAACTATTTACATAAATATGTAATCCACGGATTTGGAACGCCGCTGCCTGAGGACGTGGTCTCCAAGGCGCAGGGCCTGTTGCGGGTTCCACGCCTGGGACTCCAGCAGGTACTCTGATCATGCCATTTTCTCCCTGATTTAAACGGAATGATTTTCCTTAAGGACAGAATGACTCCTTGGAAAGCATTTGGGCATGAGAGGGGGTCCGGAAGGGGAACCGGACCAAGTCTGCCCCTTGTCAGCTCTGGTCCCCCTAGGTGCTCACATTTCTGAGCCTCAGATTCCTGAGCAGTAAAGGGGGTGTCCAGATTCCTACCTCGCAGGACGGCAGCGAGAATTAACCAGAACGTGAAATATGAAAGCAGATGTGCCCAGCAAACATGTTTCCCTCTGTCCAGAGTGTAAATGAGTGTAAACAGAACAGGCTGGCTTCCTTGTTCACATTTTCGAGGACACCTACTCCAAAACAGGTGTCCCCGTGGAGCATGAAGAGTCTTCATCAGCCAGTCATTTATTTATTCCTGAGAGACTCACAGAGGCAGAGACACAGGCAGAGGGAGAAGCAGGCTCCCTGCGGGGACCCCGATGCGGGACTCGATCCCGGATCCTGGGAATCGCACCCTGAGCTAAAGGCAGACGCTCAACCGCTGAGCCCCCCAGGCTTCCCTTCATCAGCCAGTCAGACTCTGGAATGAAACTCTGCTGTTTTCTCACAGGCATCTCAAAAATGGCAAACTCCAGGGATGCCCTCCTCGGCCCTTTCCCTCTGGGGTGCATCTCCTAGAGCTGCCATAACAATGT
Source organism: Canis aureus (assembly GCF_053574225.1). Classification (NCBI taxonomy): domain Eukaryota; kingdom Metazoa; phylum Chordata; class Mammalia; order Carnivora; family Canidae; genus Canis; species Canis aureus. Next base: position 8,604,103 of record NC_135639.1, read on the forward strand.
ACCATGACCTGGGGGGCTTCAAACCTCAGACATTTGTTCTGTCCCGGTTTGGGAGGTCAGAAGTCAGAGACTGCGGCAGGGTGGTTCCTTCTAGAACGTGTTCTTTGCCTCTCTTCCAGGCTCATCTGCGTGCTGGTGTCCTCGGTCTTCCTTGGCTTGCACCTGTGTTTTTTCCTACCTCTCTTCTTCTCAAGGACACCTGTCTTTGGATTTAGGGTCCTCCTAATCCAATAGGACCTCATTTTAACCAAGTACCTCTCCAAAGATCCTATTTCTTTTGTTGTTGTTGTTGTTGTTTTTTTTTAAGATTTTATTTATTCATTCATGAGAGACAGAGAGAGAGAGGCAGAAAGACAGGCAGAGGGAGAAACAGGCTCCATGCAGGGAGCCCGACGTGGGACTCAATCCCGGGTCTCCAGGATCAGGCCCTGGGCTGAAGGCAGCGCTAAACCGCTGAGCCACCGGGGCTGCCCCAAAGATCCTATTTCCAAGTAAGGTCCCATTCTGAGGCTCCAGTGGACATGAATTTGGGGGCAATACTATTGAACCCCCTGTGCCAATCATTGGCAGTAGAGGAAGGAATCAAAATGTGGGACATGGAGATGCAGAGGTGCACGTCCTGGGTGGGTAGACAGATTTTGCCAGTTGCAGTTTTTTCCAGACCCATATTAACAATGACCGCCCCAAGACACAGTCTCTTTGTCCCCTAGAATGAATACATTCTTCCTTAAGGATACGCTGACCACTCCCCTCTCCCTTAGACGTGGCCATCCAGGAAGGAGACTGAACCAGAAAGCTCCATTCTTTCTCTTTGTTCCCAAGCCCCCTGCCCCTCCCACAACCACTCACCTGACATTTTAAACACAGTAGGTGCCATCAGAGCGCTCTTTGGGATGGTTCTGTCGCCAGGAGCTGCTCAGACCAGGACACATGGCAATTCTCAGAAGGGACAAGAACATGACTGTCCTCATGACGGCCAGGAACCAGGGAACAGAGGCCCTCTGCATTTGGGGGGACTCATGGCCCCTCATGTCCACGACGACAGGCCCAGCCATAGACGTGGGTCTTCTTTGCTCTCTCCACATCCTGGGTGCCTGTCTTTTTTGTACATTAGAGGGAAAGAAATCCTATATTACCTCTAGGCTCTGAGGAGGCTGACACTGTGTCCCAATTCCAGATGCTGGGGACAGAGTTTGGGATTGGCCCAACCCTGCCCTTAGGGAGGCGCCCTCTGGGTCAGACATTCACCGGATGTCCTGGCAGCGGTGCCCACCTGCTAAGTGTGTCAAATGGTGCAAACACAGAGAGATCTCACCCTTGAAACAGATGGGCAGTTCTCCTGGAGGGGAATGAGGCAGGCAGGCACCCTTAGGAAGCCTCTATGGCGACCTTAAAACAATCCCTTCACCTCACAGAGAGACCCAGGGAGAGTAACCAAACCTCACAGGTGCCATCCTGCTGCTCTTGACTTTTTCTACCAAAACTCCGTGGGTCACAGCTGTGCTCAGGACAGTCAGTTCCAGGGGTGCCTGGGTGGCTCAGACAGTTGGGCATCCAGCTCTCGGTTTCTGCTCAGGTCTTAATCTCAAGGTCATGAGATCGAGCCCCAAGTTGGGCTCTGTACTTAGGGTGGAGTCTGCTTGGGATTCTCTCTCCCTTCTCCCTGTCTGTCCCCCTGCCACTCCCCCTGCTTGTGCTCTTTCTCTCTCTTTCTCTCAAATAAACAAATAAAATCTTTTTTTTTTTCTAAAGAACAGTCAGTTCTAACCTTTAGTCACTTACCTGAAGCAAGTCCTCAAGTCAATGGTCCACATGAGAATGGTAGCTTTATGTGTATGTGTTTGCAGGTATTTACTGGGACACAAAGTCAGTGGAGACCCCACAGCTATCCCCTTAGGGGCACCAGGGTTGACAGGCCAGCCCTGCTGGGATCTCTGGCCTTCATCATCCCCTGGGGCTGTCCCCACTGATTCCATTAGCCCACCGATTGGGCTACCACATTTCCACTCAGTATTGCGGGTAGCTAGACATCAGAAGTGGATTGTAGGTGGCATCTATAATTCACCATTCTGCTTAGGTCATTAGCTGCCATTTCCTAGTGGCTGTTCATTAATTAGAACATTGTGTCTCAAAAAAAAAAAAAAAAAAAAAGAACATTGTGTCTCTAGGGTTTCTTCCTTCAGTGTACATTATCCTTAATAATGTCCCTAATAACTGGCAGATTCTTAGCATAGGTCCAGCCCAGGTCCTGAGTTGTATACTTGGGCTCTTCCACTTACTGTGTGACCTTGGGCAAGTCCATGGACCTATCTGAGCCTCCGTTTTTATAGTTGTGAAGTGGGATGGGGTGAACTCAGGTGACATCTAGGGTCTGTTCTAGTTCTAACATTTTTTTTTAAGATTTTAATTCATTCATTTCACGGAGAGAGAGAGAAAGCACAAGAAGGGGGAGCAGGAAAGGGAGAAGCAGTCTCCCCACGCAGCAGGGAGCCTGATGCAGGACCTGATCCCAGGACCCCAGGATCATGGCCTGAGCCAAAGGCAGAGTCTAACCGACTGAGCCACCCAGACACCCCTAGTTTTAACATTCTAACATTGTAGTCTGTATAGATATTCATGCTTGGAGCTTCTTGGAAATATTAACTAGCCATGGTGACTTGACTTGAGAGAAGATACTGTCGGGCTGCTGGGAAGGGCTGTCGCTCTCTGTTGTCGTGTGGAACAGCAGCAGAGTTGGTAGAAACAGGGCCTGTCCCTTGGTATCAACACCAGAGATCCTGATTCTGCAGATTTGAGATGGGGTCTGTGATTCTTCGGAAATATTTTTTTTTTTTTTTTTTTTAATTTTTATTTATTTATGATAGTCACACACAGAGAGAGAGAGAGAGAGAGAGAGAGAGAGGCAGAGACAAAGGCAGAGGGAGAAGCAGGCTCCATGCACCGGGAGCCTGACGTGGGATTCGATCCCGGGTCTCCAGGATCGCGCCCTGGGCCAAAGGCAGGCGCCAAACCGTTGCGCCACCCAGGGATCCCTCTTCGGAAATATTAATTACCAGTTGGGATCATGCCCTGAGAGACATGTCCCCTGAACATTCCAGCCAGTGGGGACTTGGAGGCATGGTGAAAACTCAAGTCCCCAAAGTGATGCTCGAGACAAGGGGATTCTCACACTTCCCCCAACTGGGCCCTGGTCAGAGCGGGGAGCCAGTACCAGCCCCTGCCCAGCAGGTTTGCAGTAAAGCCCAGGACTGCTCTCCATGGCCAGGCATTCTGTCTCCTGGTAACTTCACCCTCAGTCAAATGAATTAAAATCACAGGGCACACAGACACTTCTCACGTGTCCTCCACTAAGAGCTGAGGTCTCCATCTTCCCTCTCCTTCTGCCTGGCTGCCTTTCT
>NC_135639.1:8612500-8627500 GCF_053574225.1 Canis aureus
TAACACAAGTGAAAGTAGTTCTGAGCACAAATAAACTATATTGAACATTTAGTGTCTGCTGGGTGATCTACTACTGCTGCTGTGATTACAATGATCACTGGTCCCATTTTTGAGATAAGGACACTGAGGCTCTAAAACGCCAGTGATGCCCTCAGTCCCCCCCCAGTTAGGAAGTAGGGGTGCTGCTTCTTGGGCCCCGGGGCTTTGCCACAGTGCCAGATGACCTCAGCAGCAAACCCTTTAGATGTCAGGTGTGATTAATCACAACACTCATTTCCAGTTGCCATAGCGCCTTTTGTCTTGAGGGATATGGGAACCAAACCCTCCATTGGAGAATGCCGCAGCTTCTGGGGTGAAGAGTGCTGACAATGGCACCCACCGACCAAGTGAAGCAGCAAAGCCCCTCAGCAGAAACCCTCACCCCGGAGTCCTCATCAGGTCCAGCTCCCCTTCTGTGCAGAAAAGTAACTTCCTCCTTTCTCGGTTTCTTTTGTTGGGCTGTGGTCATATTTCTACAACAGCATTTCTGGAAACTGGACGGCTCCCCAGAGTGTCCAGTAGGACTGTGGTTTGTGTTTCTTCACTGTCTCTGGTGGCCCCCAGTCCCAGTGAGGGGCGTCTGAAGGGATCTCTGCTAAGCCACGTCATTCCCCAAATCAGACTTGACCCTATTCATGCCAAAGAGCAGGCAAGCGGCACGTATAGCAGGGGAAGGTACTGGACCGGTTGTAGAACCTGCAGGTGGTGGTAGGTGAGCACAGCTCCAGCTGACTCTAGGTGGCAGGGGGTGGGCACTCACCGATGGCAAAGAAGGCCACAGCCTGTCTGCAGTGTCCCCCCTTTCTTTGAATGGCCCTGTTGATAGGCACATGAATATTTAACCCCGTGTGATTTTTGAGGCCACTGATGAAAGCACATGGTTGATTTCGGTGAATGACCATCATGTGACTGAATTTTGCCTTCAAGTAAAGACAGAGAGGCTGGAAGTGCAGGCGGTGGCTCTACGCCCCATGCATTGGGCTTTCTGAAATAACCGTTTCACAGGGCTGCAGGCGGTAGCTTAGGAGAGTGAAAATGGGGCGTGAGGACAGATGGCAGGATGCCTGACCTTGGGGCCCTGGAGAGCAGCGGGAGAGGAGTGTTGGGGTGCTCAGTCAGAGGGCAGGATGGGCAGCAGTCTCAGGCAAGCGGGCTGCCAGTTCTCCTCTTCCTTCCCTGGGTGGGGGCAGGTGCGGGTGGTGGGGGTGGCAGGGGCTCTGGGTAGCGCGTCTGCCCCTCCCAGTTCGTAAAGTGGGTTTCCCTCGGTTCCCCTGGGTGATTCTCTCAGCTCCTGGGGAGGCTTGAATTAGTGGCATCCCAATTTGGCAGATGAGGAAACCAAAGCCCAGGACAAAAATGACTCACCCGAGACCACCCTGCTGGCTAAGGAGCAGAGCCAGGACTGAGATACAGGTTTCCTGACCCCAACGCACTCATGTGGAGTCAAGTAGGTGAATTTCCCTATTGTCTCTTAGGGGACAGCAATCTGGTGGGGAGTCTCCAGCGCCCCAAAGGGAGCTCTGAAGGTAGTAAAGGTGTTCCCCGAAGCTGCCGATTTCATTGTTCTTATGGAAGGTTTGTGTCTTCTCTGAGCAGTTCTGGTTGTGCTTAATTTAATTTTATTTGCAACGGAGCATTTTCACAGCCCCCTAGCAAAACTGTGTGTAATTACAGAGTGTAATGATGTAGGACTCCCTGAAAATCCTCACAGCAGTCCCTTCCTTGGGAAGGCAAAATTTCCTGAATGAAGTAGCCCACTGCTTCTTCATCAAAACACCCCCCCCCCCAATTAGGTCACATTAAGGATGCAAAGCCCGTAAAATTGGATTGTTTAAAAATAATGAAACTTGAAGCAGCAAAGAAAAAAAATTTTAACAATTAAAGATTTTCAGAGGGTGATTAAGAGAAGATTTCCTTCCAGTTCAAGCTGATTAAAATGCCACCAAGGGAAAAAGAGGCTGGGAAGGAATGACAGGGGCACCTTTACCCCTAGAACGTGGGTGAGACCGTGGGGAGCCCAAGACAGAGTGAGTTGTGGAGAGCCAGTCTCAGAAGCCTAGAGTGTGCCAACCATCGAGTGTGCCACCATAGAGTGTGCCACCAGTTATGGTGAGATTATGGGTTGAAATATGGGTGCCAATTTTTGAAAGAAGCCTTTGGGGCTTCTTTGAAACATGCCATTGGGGCTCTCTGCTTTAAACACTGGGAAAAATCAATGAAGTGCACCCATCATGCCCAGCCTGGATCCATCACGCCAGCCACCACCCCCTCGGTCCTGTCTGACCCCCAGGCACAGCCATCATTGTAACCCGCCCTGCATCACATCACGGTGGCATCTGGTTGGTCTCTTGTCTCCTTGGATGTCAAGCTCAGGATCAGAGAGAGGGAACCTTCCTCACGGCTCTGCTCTGCTCCGGCAGCTTCTGAAAAGCTCTCTAGGAGGCCCCAGAAATCAGCCCCATGAATGCTGAATGCAGAAGAATGGGGGCAGGCCTGCTGCTCAGAGAAGGACTTCACTTTCTAGCTGAGGTTCCTCCCGATTGGGAAGTCCCCTCCTCGCCGTCTGTGCAAGATTGTTCTGGGTCTCAGCAGTGTTTTTATTCAATCACACATCCATTCACTCGTTCACTCTTTGTGGAGGGGGTTCTCTGCGCAGACTCTGTGGGTACAGCTCTGCGTCCTGCATGCACCTACCTTCTAGAGGGAAAGACAGACCATGGACAAGGGGAAAAATGCATAATTTCAGGCCGCGATCGGTGTAGAGAAGAAAGGGAGCAGGGATGATGTGGGCGAGGCTGGGCTCCAAGTTTGAGAGGCCTGGGAGGAAGGAGTGACTGGGGCCAGGAGAGGACCCCAAGAGGGTTTGCTGCAGGGGAGCACAGGCGTGTCCATAGTTAGGGTTTCCTTCGCCGGTGGCAAACCCCACATGTTTCCTGGCCCAGTAGCCCCTAGGGCTGGCGGTGAGCAGTGGCTGGGGAGCGCAATCCCTCCTCTGAATCAAGCTCTTGGCTGGGACGGCAGTGCTGCTCATCCCTGGGGGGTGGGATCAGGGGGACAGGCCATTCAAGGAGGCCCGGGCCTCTGGGAAGCAAAACACAGCCTTAGCGACATTTCGTAGGTAGCAGGGCCTTTCCAGACCAGTGTACCCCAGGGCATCCCCTGGGTACAGCCAGGGGGAAAGTCCAGGTGGGAGCTGGTGCTCTGCTGCTGCTGCTCCCAGGTGTGGCTGGGTTGTTGCCGGGGCCCCAACGTGCATGTGAACCTCTGAGGCCCTTGCAGAGCTGTCTGGGCCTCAGAGAACTAGGTGCAGGTGGGCGGGATGGGATTGGCTCCATTCCTATCGCACAGGGGAGGAAACTGAGGCTCAGACACCTGCCTGGTGTCCAGCTAGGACCCAGCAGGTATTAGGGTTGAGTCCAGAGTTTATTCTCCTACAGTTCTGGAGGCCAGAAGTTTGAAATCAGTATGACTGGGCCCAAACCAAGGTGTTGTCAGGACAATTTTCCAGGCTCTAGAGGAGAATTCTGTTCCTTGCCTTGTCCGGCTTTGAGTGGCTGCCACCATTCCCTGGCTTGTGGTCACGTCACTCCCATCTTCAAGGCCAGTGTCTCTCTGCTCAGTCTTCATATTGTCATCTCAAGTGTATAAAATCCCCTTCTGTCTCCCTCTTACAAGAATACATGTAATTGTATTTAGGGGTCCCTGGAATAATCCAGAATCATCTCCCTATCTCAAGATCACATCTTCAAAGACCCTTTTTCCTTACAAGGACATTTTGCAGCCTCCAGGGATGGAACCTGATGTACTTGGGGACCATTATCCAGCCCACCATACCCTCCCACACCGCGGAGGCCACGATGTCAGAAACATCTTCCAGCTCCACCTCCGCTTTGAGCTTAGGCTGATTTCCCCAGCAGCCATCCAGTCCTATTGGGTTAGGGCCTACCTCAATGACCTCATTTATTTATTTATTTATTTATTTATTTATTTATTTATTTACTTATTTATTTATTTTATTTATTTTTTTATGATAGTCACAGAGAGAGAGAGAGAGAGAGAGAGAGAGAGAGAGAGGCAGAGACACAGGCAGAGGGAGAAGCAGGCTCCATGCACCAGGAGCCCGATGTGGGATTTGATCCCGGGTCTCCAGGAACGTGCCCTGGGCCAAAGGCAGGCGCCTAACCGCTGCGCCACCCAGGGATCCATCAATGACCTCATTTAAAGTTAAGTCTAGACCTATCTCCAAACACAGTCCCCTTCTGAGATCCTACAGGTTAGGACTTTGGCACATGAATTTGAGGGGTAACAATTCAGCCCATAACATGACCTCGCATGCCCTTCCCTTACCCGTGTGCATTTTCCCACTTGTCCTTCAAGGCTCAGTTCCATTGGGGCACCTCCTCTGTAAAGCTCTCCTAGAATTCCTCAGTAGAGGTCTTCATGGCAGGTTGCTGTTCACACTGCTGACACAGGTCCCGCAGTGCATCTCACAGCTGCTCACAAGCCCTCAGGGCCTGGGGCCCCTTCCCCTTGGCCTTACCTCAGGGCTCCTGGCTCAGGGTCTAGTATGGAGGACACGCTCGCTAGACATTTGCCAAACAAAATAAAATGCCAGATCCTCTCCTCTAGACTCCACACTCTGGGGTCTCTCTCCTTCTTGACTATGGTTCTGGGTGGGAGTTCTGTACACCTTCCAGTCTCTGGTGCACCCCTGAGAACCTCCAGCTTCAGCATGGGTCATGGGGTATCAGAGCTACCAAACAGAACATTTTAGGGAACATGCCATCTTGTCTATTGCCTGCTTCCATATTGGAGGCACTCTGATTTATGGATGATTCTGCTTAATACAGAATTAATTACTACAGTGCTTCAGTTTAATTGTTCTCAAAGAAGGGACACAGTGACATGTGATGATTCAGAAGGCTCTGGAGGGCATGGCAGCCCTGCAGGGCCACCACAATGCTCCATGGTTATCACAGAAGCCACGTTGAGTGGCCTTTGGTACTCACGGTCATGCTTGGCAGGGGCAAGGCCGGCTAAGTCCCATTTCCCTGTAGCACTTAGACTCCTTACCCACAGCCTTAGCCCACCTCTTCTCCCCACATTTAGCAGACAGTGACCTGGCTCTGCTTCTACATCCTGAGTGACCTCAGGCCAGCCTAACCTCCCTGTGCCTGGAACATCTTCCAAACAGATCATCACACTTGTCCTGAGTCTCTCCTGGGCTTCTTGTGAGGGTTCAAGGAGCTAACATATGCAAAAGAGCTTTGAAAACAGTGGTTTGAGTATGTGATTCAAGATCATGATTGGGAGTACCTGGAGGGCAAAGTCGGTTAAACGTCTGACTCTTGGTTTCAGCTCAAGTCATGATCTCAGGGTGGTGAGGTCGAGCCCCACGTGGGGTTCTGTGCTCAGCATGGAGTCTGCTTGGGGTTTTCTCTCTTCCTCTCTCTCTCTCTGCCCTCCGCACACGTGCTCTTTCTCTCTCTCTCTGAATAAATAAAATATTTTTAAAAAATCATCATAATTGTGAGAAATCCCCACATAACCCGTGCCCAAACCCCAGAGACCTGCGAGCTGCAGGAGAGAATCCTGCCCTCAGAGCCAGGGCACCAGGCTGCAGAAAGACACACCTCAGACTCACAGCCTCTGTGCCCACTTGCTCAGTCCATCCCGAGACAAGGGCTGGATCAGGCAAGAAGGACCCCCTGTCACTCACCCGGGGGCCTGGAGCAGAGCTCTGGGGTGAGGCCATCTGCATGCAAACCCGAGGACAGATGAGACATTTAAATTTTACCAGCTCTCGGTTATGAGCTTGACATAGAGAAATGGCTGTGATTCTTTTTATCAGCTGGGAGAACAGGCATTAAACGACAAAATATTACCCAGGGTCTGGATTCAGGGAGCCCACAAGTCAGATGGCCGCTTCGTGGAACGTGGGCTGGAGGCTGGGCCTGGCCTCCCGGCAGCGGCGCCTTCCCCTCCTGGTCCTGGGTAGTCACTGCTTCCCTCAACCGCTTTTTTCATCTGTCTGTTGGTGTCCACTCATTTTTTAAAAATTTTAATTCTTATTTATAGACTGACCTTAATAAACTCTCTTCAAGTACCGCAGATTTGTCACTGTCACGGATGAAAACGTTATTCATGGCAGGCTTGGTGACCGAGGACGACAGCTGCCCTTTGCGCTCCCCGCCGCGGCCCGGACTGCAGCAGCCCGGCTGGGGACAGGCCCGCGGTCGATGGGGCCGGGGTCAGCCGGGGTGGCCCGTCATTAACCGGCGCCCTTCCCAGCCGCACACCAACCCAGCCCGCCTGCAGGTGGAGCGTTCTGCTCCCGCCCTGGTGAGCCAACCCCACCGAGCAGGTGCACCGAACACCCACAGCAGCGGCCCAGGCCTATTTGCCTAAAATAAAGACAAATAAATGGGAAGGGGAGGCAGCCAGTGAAGAAGAATGAATCTGATGATGCCCAGGGGTGAGGAGCCAACGGGGAGCATGGGGAATGATCTGGGCCAGGTTCGGGGTGTGCGATGTGGGACACCTAAACCTTCTCCCACGAGCTGCCACAGCCAAACTGTCCTGGCCTTAAATGACAGGAACTCCTAGGGGTGTCTGGCTGGGTCAGTCGGAAGAGCATGCAATGTTTAATCTCCAGGTCATGAGTTTGAGCCCCACATTGGGTGTGGAGATTACTAAAAAAAAAAAAAAAAAAAAAAAAAAGAAACGTATAAAAAGAGAAAGAAAGAAAGAGAAAGAAAGAAAGAAAGAAAGAAAGAAAGAAAGAAAGAAAGAAAGAAAGAGAAAGAACGAAAGAAAACTCCTAAAGAAAGATTTGAGGCTTGGATCCTGCTGACCAGGTCAGAGACAATGTACGCTTCAGGCCCAGCGCCCAGGGCCCACGGAATGTTCTCATGTCATTTCAAACCAGAAGCGGAAGCAAAAACATTAACAGAACAGTAAAAACTACATAGTCGTGGATCCAGCCTAGATTTTATTTGTCTTGATACCAATGTAGTCAAAAAATATAATCAAAAAATATATATACTATATACTTATAGACATATGTTTTTATATATTTAAAATTATTTATACATAATGGAGGAAGCAGCCTACAAAATCAAAGGCACCTATGCTTTTGCATGACCCATGAAAGTGCAAATGCAGCCACTGGTCCAAGCCCCGGGTTCCAAACTACATCTACACTCCTCTTCCCATAGGGCGACCCGTGATCTCATTAAAAGGCATCCCCAGCTTTGCGGCCTTCTCTTGTTCCCCGAGATAAATGTTCCAAAGATGCTGGCTCGGCAGGGTAGGAAAACGTTGCGTCAAATTGTAAATCAAGGCTGCTCCCATTAGCCTAAGGATCAGATATTCCTCTTTTTATTTTTTTTTTTAAGATTTTATTTATTTATTTGAGAGAGAGCGCGAGAGAGCGAATGAGCTGGGGGAGTGGCAGAGGCCGACTTCCCGCTGAGCAAGGATGCGTCCGCAGGGCTCGATCCCACCACCACCCGAACCGAGCCGGAGGCAGACCCCTAACCCGCTGAGCCACCCGGGCGCCCCGAGATCAGACATGTCTATGTGAGGTGTCGGGCACCTTCGTAACGTGCCGGTCACCAGTCGGACTGAGTGCGGAACCGGCTGAATCCTTCCTGCTGCCAACCTGCGTGAAATATCCACCTGTTTGCCTAGCAACTTAAAAGCTGCCGAACCGCGATTGGGCCGAGTTACCTCACACAGCCCTTATTTTCCATCTCAGCAGAGGCCTGCCCTGTCACGGTGACACGACTGGGGCGTTAAAGACCCAGCCGAAGGGCTAAGGCGGTCGCGGCTTCCCCAAGCGCACGGCCACTTGGACGAGGGGAGTCCTCCCCGGCCACCACCGGGCCCGGAGCCGGCGAGGTAAATCACACCACGTCCCCATTAACGTCTCCTGTTGTCGCAGGGTGGTAATTTTGACAGCAAAATAAGCCACGAAACTGCATATGCTATTGGGTGACATGTAATTTTAACTTCATTCAGGAGCAAGACTTTTGAGACATTGTTACCTGCGGGAGCAAGCTATAAAACAAGGATGTACAAGAATGTGTCAAATAGAGGACCTTCCTAAATTACGCCGGGAGGCACAGATTAATACATTTAATATATTCTGGTCATGAGTGAAGTGCTCATAGCAGAACAGCTGCTCCTTCAGCGATATCATTCATGGGAATGAACTACAGTCGCAATGACAGCCTGGAAAAATGCCCCCACTTTTCAAACTGTACAAATGGTGGTTGGACACAGTAACTCAAAACTGGACACTTCATTTCAAGTTTAAAGCTAGTGGCCCAGCCACAAACTATTACTCCATCTTCTTTATTTGTGGTCCATGGTTTTGTACTCTTTAAGAATCAAATAAATACTGGTGTAATGGTTAGCAACTGCCAGTTCAACGAAAAATACTGCTAAATTCACCAATAAGTCTTTTTTCCACACACACAAATTTATGCCCCAAGAACAGAGCCCGCTCCTGCCACAGGGTCTGGAGAGTTTTTTAATGTAGAGGGAGACTCACTTTAGTGATAAGAGTTTAAACCTGAACTCCTTTTTCCTTCCCTCTCGCTCATAGATCTGGCGCTGGGAACAGAGGGAGGTAAACGATCAATATATGTAAGTGGAGGCACATTAACTCCAGCCACTGACTGCCGGGCAGGCACGGCCAGGGACCCTCCCCACCCCACTCCCAGCTCCACTTGGCTTCTGGAATTTCAATCGATGCTGGGAATCTTCCAGGTTGGTAGTAGCGGAGGGCATCCTTGGCGTCCACCATGCACCGGATCCTGGCCAGCATCAACACTGGACAGTATTGCTGTTGATAATAATGACTCTTGTTTTTCAGAAAGCCTTTTTTTTTTTTTTTTTTTGCTTTTAAAAACCAGTTTTGTTGAGGTAAAATTCACATATCATACAATTCACCCGTCTAAAGTATACAGTTCAATGGGTTTTGATAAATCTGCAGATATGCGCAGCCATCACTACATTTTAGAACATTTTGTCACCTCCAAAACCACAGTCACTGTGACTCCCCATTTCCTCTCCACCCTCAGCCCTAGAGAACCACAGATCTACTTTTTGTCTCTGAAGATTTGCACATTCTGGATATTTCTTGTAAATGGGATCAGACAATGGGGTAGCACGGGTGGCTCAGCGGTTTAGCGCCACCTTGAGCCCAGGGCCTGATCCTGGAGACCTGGGATCGAGTCCCGCGTCGGGCTCCCTCTGCCTCTGTCTCTGCATCTCTCTCTCTCTCTGTCTCTGTGTGTCTCTCGTGAATAAATAAATAAAATCTTTAAAAAAAAATGGTATCAAACAATATGCGGTCCTTTGTGACCGGCCCCTTTCACTGAGCATGTTTCCAAGGTTCATCCATGTCATAGCATGCGTCCGTACTTTATTCCTTTTTTATGGCTGAATGATGTTCTATTGCCTGGGTAGACCACATTGTATTTACCCATTCATTAGTTGATGGACCTGAGTGCCTCCCAAGCTTCCTTCCCTCGATTCCTCGCAGCTGGCCTGCTATGTGCCAGAGCGCGGCAAAGCCTGTGTTTATCCACGGCTTTGAGTTCTTGCGACATACGCCAGGCACCCCACCAGGTACATTAGCTCCTGGTTCTTTGACCAAAGCATCTCCAGCCAAGGGAACCGCCTCCTCATCCTACCTGGGGCAGCAGCTCTGAATGGGACTTTCTATTCAAGGATCGTTCTTCCATGCGGGGGTTGATTCGCCCAGAGCGGGGGCAGCCTGGTGACCTGGGAGATGTCAGCCTTAGGGAGGGAGGGAGGACGGTGGGCTGCTTGTTCTTCAGAAAGGTGGCCTCAGGGGCCCCCAGGGCTAAGTGCCCCGCAGAGGTCATGCAGGGTGAACAGCTGCCGGATGCACAGATTTGGGGTTCAGCAGGGCTCCTCTCAATACCCACCCTTGGGTGAGGGGCTGGCTGTGACTCCGTCACCATTCTAAGGATAGAAATCCCATCAGAGGCCAACGGAGACCAAGGAAGGGCTGGTTCTGACAAGGAAGCAAAGCAGAGATTTGGGTACTGCGGCCCTTGCTTCTCTGTGTGTTGCATGGAGGGAGCTGAGAAACTGTGCCCTGGGCAAAGCCTGTGCATTCCTGTCTGACGTCCATTCTCCCCCTCATCCTCTTCAGCAAAACCCTGACTACATCCAGGCATCAGGATGCCGGCTCAGAGACTACATTTCTGTGAGGGCTGGTCAGCGAGCAAACACAAAAGTTGGCAAGGACCACCAGAACCAAACTTTCATTATGAAAATCTTCCAGCATGAAGATAGAGGGAGGCACCTGGCTGGCTCAGTCCATGGAGTCTGTGAACTCTCGATCTCGGGGTTGTGACTTTGAGCCCCATGTTGGGTACAGAGATTACTTTAAAGAAACAAATCTTAAAAGAAAGGAAAGAAAAGTAGAGGGACTAGGGTAATGGACATCCATATATACCCATTACCCAGATTCAATAGGTGCTAATAGTTTGCTATATTTGCCTCTTTTTTTTTTTTTCAAAGTGATTAAATATAATTATAGACATGGGGCACCTGGCTGGCAGGTGGAGCATGCAGCTCTTGATCTTGGGGTTGTGAGTTCAAGCTTCACGTTGGGTGTAAAGCCTACTTAAAAAATTATAGATCCCAATGACACTTTACATGCAAATATTTTAGGATGCATCTCCAAAAAAAGGATATTTTCTTTTTCTCTTTTTTTTTTTTTGGATATTTTCTTATATAACCACAATACCTATCACATCTAGTAAAATAAACAATGATTCCTTGTTATCATCAAGGAATCAGCCCATATTTCAGTTAGGATATCTATTTAAAAGAGGCTGACTCTGATGGGAGACAGGTGTCTTTTTGATCCTTCTCCCTCTATCTTTCTGCTTTTCTAAGTCCCAAACATGAAGGCTGGCGCTCCAGCAGCCATGTTGTGACTCTGAAGTCAACTGGAGGAGAAGCCAGGGGTAAAGTACCACAAAGTGGAAGGAGGAAAGGGTAGATTGCCAGATTAGCAAAACCAAACAAAAAACAAAAGCAAAGGAACAAGCAAATACACTAGCAAAAACCTATAAAATACCAGTTTAATTTGAATTATTCATTGTTTATCTGAAATTCAAATTTAACTGGGCAGGCATCCTGCATTTTGTATGGCTACTGCGTAACGGACCTGTGTTCTTGGTGCCTATAGAGCTGCCACAAAAGCACTAGACTGTTGACCTTCTTGTCCTTGCATCTTATTTAATTAATTAATTTAATGAGCATCTATTTAAGCACCTAGGATGCACTAGGTCTCAGGCAAAACCCTGTGGACACAGGCAACTGAGCACATAGGACTCACAATCTAGCACGTAATACAGATATTAAGGCAAATGCCCAGGTACCATGAGATGAGCAATAAAAAGGGGCGTGGGATTCTCTCCTCCCCCATACTCATCCATACTGATTACTCCCAGGTCCCTGGTTTGTTTCCCACCTCTGGTTTCTGCCCCTCATTCTGGGATGTTCTCTTTCCATACAGCTGCTCCTTTCACTTCATTCATTCATTCCTTCATTCGGCAAACTGGTGAAGCACCTGCTGTGCCATGTTCTGGGAAACAGAGGGCCCTGGCCTCTGGGGCTCACAGGCTGACTGTCTGTTGACAGTCTTCCACTGAGGTACGATGAGGCCAAGCAGACGAGGTCGCCGCACCCTGTGACTGGTCCCAGCCCCGGCCCCTCCTCTTCTCTCCGTGGGGAGCTGGCCAGATCCAGGAGGTTTTCAGGTCTCCCCAGGGTACACAGAGCCCTGCCAGGGAACCAGACACCGTTTGCCTGCCTCTGGTTACACCACAGTCACATCCTGAACCTACTTGAGCAAAAGCCCAAATCTGGGCGTGTGAGTCGCCTGGTTGAGTGTTGTTGGCCCTGAGTACTACATAATTCTCTGCAAAATGAGGCTGGAAGGCCCTGAGTTGGCACATTCTCCAGTCTCCTCTGCCATTTTTGGAGCCTTCCAGGCCAATGCTGGAAGGGATCTTCGCTGTGATCTGGTTCAACCATCTACTTAACTGATGAATAAACAGAGCCACCAATGGGAAAGAATTTGCCCAAGGTCACATCCTGCAGCCTGGTCCAGCTCAGCTCAGCAGGAGCCCAATTTCCCTGTCTTCCCATGTACCCGCACATTACACCCAGTGAGCTGTATATATATATATATATTTAAAGATACCATCCATTTATGAGAGAGAAAGAGAGCCCACAAGCAGGCGTGGGGAGGGGCAGAGGGAGAAGGAGAAACAGGCTCCCCGCTGAGCAGGGAGCCTGGATACTCTAGGATCATGACCCAAGCCAAAGGCAGAGGCTTAGCTGACTGAGCCCCCCAGGGAATCCCCCACCGCCCTGTGAGCATTGCAGCCCACTGTTTGGGGCGCCCCATCAGCGGTCGGGTCCCCTTACGCACGTCCAGCCCTCTCAGGCAGCTCAGCGTGGTGACTGTCCGGAAGCATCTGCCACCTTAAAGGACGCGGGCTGTGGCTCCGGAGCTGGCTGACTTTAGGAGGGGCCCCTGGCAGAGAGCCAGGGCATCCTTGACCCCTGCCCCCGGGGCCGGGGAAGAACCCCTTTCCAGCCTTATCTTCCTTTCCTTTCCCTGGGACTTGTCCTCCAACCCAGCTGTGGCCAAGGCCGCTTCTGCTGAGTGAGGGGGGAGGCAGATTTGGGGTTGCAGGCTCCTGGGGGCAGAGTATTCCAGGGCAGGCCGGGAGAGCGCGGGGTGGGTGCGGCTGCTTCCCTGGGCTGCGGGGAAAGGTGAGGACCAGGTGGCAAGGTTTCCTGGAGGGCAGCCCTGGCCCGGGGCTCAGAGGCCTCTAAAGACCTGCCCGACAGTCCCTGATCTCCGGACGAGGCCAGAGAGGACAAGAACCCACAGACGGCACACAGCAGGGAACCCCAAGCTCCTGCCTCCCCCCTTCTCGGCCTGGGCTCCACCTTGGCCCCGAGCCCCGGGCCCTCGGGGAGCACCAGCACCCCGCAGCCAGCCAGGCCATCGGAGGCGGCCCGTCTTCCCCGGCGCGTGGGGCATTACCCTTCATGGACTCAAAGGTTAGGTGCCGATTCCACCTTGCGGCTGGTGATGAAGAACACGGAAGACAAATGGAGGCTGCTCCCACTCCCAGGATGCTAATCCCGCTAACCAGTGGACCAGGAAATGGCCGGTCATCTGCGCCGCCAGGACTCCGGAGGCCGCCTCCAAGCGCACTTGTCTTTAACAAGCAGGCCCCCCATCCAGGGTCCCCGGAGCCCCTCTGCAGAGCCGCGGCAGGAGGCCCGGGGCGAGTGACCTCAGTGTGGACCTTCGAGGGGACCCCAGGCGGCCCCGGGCCCCCGCACAGCCCCCCTGCTCCTGTGCCCCTGTGCCCCCCTCCCAGGGCGGTGGCCGGGACCAGGGGGCCAGGGGGTGACGGGGCTGCATCCAGGGCCGCGAGGCTCCTGGAAAAGACCAAAATTGCCATTGCCCAGCCTCAGCCCAGCGGTGGCCCCTGTCACCAGCTCCGGGGGCAGCAAGGCCACCCTGTCCTTGCATATCTGTTTTCAGACAGTGCCGTGTGCCTGACGCCGAGCGGCTCCGTTCACTGTCCCTGCTGCCCCAGGACTGTGGGCTCGAGCCCAGTCCCTCTGGGCCCCTTCCCTCCTCCTCCTCCTCCTTTTCTTCCTCCTCTTCCTCCTCCTCCTCCTCCTTCTTCTTCTTCTTCTTTTTCTTCTTTTTAAGATTTTATTTATTTATTAGAGAGAGTGAGCAAGCAGAGTGGGGTGGGGGTGGAGGGCAGAGGGAGAAGCAGGCTCCTTGCTGAGTGGGGAGCCTAGACACGGGGCTCGATCCCTGGACCCTGAGATCATGACCTGAGCTGAGGTCAGATGCTCGGCCGACAGAGCCACCCAGGCGCCCGTCTTCCCTTCTGACCCCGTCACAGAGGTTTGCGCTGAGCCACCCGTGGGAGGCCCCCCAGGCTGGGAAAGCCCTCCCTGCCAAGCCCGCACGGCCCGCAGAGCCTGCCCCCCGGGACCCTGGGGACGAAAGCTCGGGGTGCTGGTTCTGCTGTGTGTGCTTCCCCGATCACTCTGGGCAAAGGCACGTAGAGAAAGGAGCTCCGCAGCTCCTGATGTGAGAATGTACGCCTCTTGTCCGGGGATCCCGAGGGATCACCCGGGGTACGCGAGGGCCATGTCATCTTAGGAAAATTGGTGCTCGAAAGAGGCAATCTTAAATGGAGCTGCTTCAAACCAGGAACTCCTTTACTGGCAATCGTGGTAACAGAAGAGGCTTAGAGGTGGAATTCATCTTAAAAACTTGAATATAAGATTTAAAATTTGTATGATGACTTATTAAAATAAATGTATCTTGTTTTTCAAATCAGGGCTGTAATTGCATCTATAATCTTAGACGGAGCAAAGAATGAACCCAATGTCGATTGGGGGATGTACATTTTCAGCACAAAATTGTGTGATGCCTTACTCTGTACGCCTTTCTTTGTGGGTGATTTTCACAGCGTGGTCTTACAAAGGGTCGTTTTTGCGAAATTATCCAAAGGCTTCGTGCATCTTCATGAGCGCATGTCTTAATCCCTGACACTCCGATCGTTCTTCTTGGGCTGTGCCCACACCCTTGCCTATTTTTCTCTTCAAATCAAGAATGGCTAGATCCTCCTCCGCCAAGGGCCTTGCATTCGAACGCTTCCCCGGCACCGTTTTCACGACTCCATGAAATCCTGCAACATCGTCACAGGTTGCAATCGATTTATATTTTGCAATTAATTGATAGATGTGGGTTTGCACAGGTGAGCAAAGGTGGACACTTGAGCTCAGCGGGAGGGGAGGTGGGGCACGGGTGGGCACGACTTTTACAGGTGGTCAGTTCCTTTTTTTTTTTTTTTT